>NW_016806811.1:1913308-1922823 GCF_001698545.2 Rhinopithecus bieti
AAAAAAAAAAAAAAAAAAAAAAAAAAAAAAAAAAAAAAAAAAAGGATTTTCTTCTTGAAGAATTATAAGATATACAGATATTCTGTAAATTCCTATGATATGATACAAAACCTAAAGAAGTCTGTATTAAGTTTTGTGACTGACTGACTTTGAACTTCTGCATCCTTGCAATGAAGTTTACCTCTCCTTTAGCACATGGTAAGAGTGTTTGTGTACAGAATACTTATCAAGGTAGTGTGTCATATCCTGTAAAAACACTCGCACACACACAGTTTTTGCATGTATTATTATTTTGGTGGGTGTACTCCAGAAATATATACAGTAAAGGATACATAAATGGATTTGTTTCCAAGAGAAGCCACTGAAAATGTTTATTTTAAATTCAGTGTCTGCTTATATCACTCATAAACACAAATTAATAGCATCAATTTTAAAACAACACCCTGTTTGAAGCCTAAATGAATAAATTATCTAATGCACAATAATAGTTCTATCAATCTGTATGGAGAAACCTTTCAACCTTTTCTGTGAAACATAGAAGAGGTCATGAAGAAATGCAAATAGCCTTTCCTTACATGCAAATTCGTTATTGTAACAATGTCAGTTTTCCTTAAATTAAGGTATCTATGTATTCAAAGCAGTCAGAAGAAAAACAATGATTTCTGTGTGTTTTGAGAAAACTTGAAAACTATATTAAAGTTCATCTGGAAATACTAATGGTAAAATAGGAATATGTGTAAAATAAGAGCCATTATAGATTTTGGCTCTACTTTTGGATCAATTTCTGATCTCTGAACCAATTACCCTTCCGCTCAATTTTTCTGTATCTTTCTTGGCCAGAGGTAAACCTATAAAAATTGGTTTTAAGCACTTATGTATGCTTCTCTTATAAATGGTAAATTTTGAATGAAACAATGATTAAACTAGATGACAAACTATAAACAGTGTTACCTGCAAGAATTTGAATCTAAACATTTCAGAGAAAATTGGTGGTGGTAATTAGCTAATTAAAGAAAAAGCATGAGGTCACAAATAGCATAGGAGAGCTGCACATATGTGCCCACTAAGGTTTTGGAATTGAGTTCCCTCTATGAACTAAACTATAATACCAGTGTAAAATGTACCTGAGTAAAGAAAATAGCCATTTTAAAGAGTTAAAAACAGCATTCCGACTGACAAAACATTATCTGATTAATGGCCTTAACATATCTAAAGAAAAAACTAGAAATGGAGTGCGGGCAAGTTTGAATGAGAAACCACAAAGGAATGCTGAACATAAGTGCTGAAAACAACCCAGGAGATATTCAGGGGTGAAGGACACGTGATGGCAGAAAAGATGACATGCTCAAAAGAACTGAAAGAGTACTACAGCTTTGCCCAAGCTCAACCCTACTAATATAGTACGTGCATTTCCCACTTCACTCTAACTTAAACACTGCACTTGTGCCCTAATTATATCATCCCAGTGTGATATTTCTTTAATTCTCCTCCAAGTCTCATTGGAAAGGCATATCCCTCGGTTATGACAACAAGTCACATGTTGTTTCCAAGGTTAATAGGACAAGATGAAGACAGCCCTCCTTTAAGGGCTTCTATTTTTCTTTCCAAATAAAAAGCATTCTAAGGATTCTTATTCATTTAAAAGTATTTAAAACATTAACATTTAAATTTAAAGTAAAAATACATTTTAAAAGTTTTAAATTTAAATAATTTAAAATTATTCTAAGGATCGGAAAGAAGGATCCTTACTTCTTTGTGCATCTTGCTGTCCAAGTAAGCTTCGATTTACTATTCATGGAAGGCTGGAGTTAAACTCCCTGCTAAGACCATTTGGGGTATTGTACAGTAACTAGTAATTAAAAGAACAGGAACAAAAGACTTTTCTACAAATGGATATCATATAATATACGATTTTTAAAAGAGAGATAGAGTATGTTCAAAGACCCATGCAGAATTAAACAGTTAAGGAACAGAGATAAATTCAATCTATATAAGCATTTAATAAATATATTATTAATATATTTGTTCACTATACGTATTAATTAGAATATGTATAAAAAATTCCCACTAAAATAATTGCAAACTGAATCTATTTTAAAAAAAAGAATAACACACCACAATCAACTAGGGCTTATTCTAAAATAGCAAATATTATTGAATATTGAAAATATTCATATAATTTATTATAACTATAAATCAAATTGGGAAATCCAAATAGTAAAAAACACTTGATAAAAGTAAGTATGTTTTACAAGTTAAATTTTGTAAATGATACAACATATAATACAAAGAGTTTTATTTAACAGATTCCCTTAATCACATTTGTTGATGAATTATGAGTAAATCATTACAGGCATTCAAAACAAATCTAGGAACAGTGGCTCACACCTGTAATCCCAGCACTTGGGGAAGCTGATGCAGGTGGATCAGTTGAGGTCAGGAGTTTGAGACCAGCATGGCCAACATAATGAAATCCTGTCTCTACTAAAATACAAAAATTAGCTGGGTGTGGTGTCACGCACCTGTAATCCCAGCTACTTGGGAGGCTAAGCCATGAAAATCACTTGAATCCAGGAGGTGGAGGTTGCAGTGATCTGAAATCACTACAGCCTGGGCAAGAGAGTGAGACTCCATCTCAAAAAAAAGATTAAAAATCTAGGAACAAAATAATGATGAACATGTTGATGTCGAGTGGGCAGGACTATTTATTGGGGGCATTTAGAAGGGAAATATATTGGTACAGTGGGAGGACAGAAGTTATGTTTAGTTAGCACAATTACATTGAGTTATGCAATAAAATCAGAAGAAACTTGAAAGTCAGACTAGAAATATGGAAAGAATGAAATAGGGAGAAAATAATCAGAGGTATGTATATATAATATTTTACATTCTATAAATCATAATAATGAGATAATTAAAAAACGCATAGAGATTTCAAAGCAGTGTTAAAATCTTGATTAAAGTCGCAGCCCGAACTGTACTCCTTGTCTCCTTGGAGATGGGATTCTTACCCGATGTTAGTGATCAAAACCAAAAACTGATTTAGGAAAAAATACTCAGAAGTAGAGCGACATGTAGCAAGGTCTATCTTGCAGAAAGCTCTGGGGAGAATGATAGGAAGGATTTGTTTTATAGACTGAGTGCCTCCAGTCAAGTTAGTGTAAATAATAAGACCTTCAGTGGTTCCCTTCGTCCCACTAGCTAGGAGCACTTCCTGGATAGAACACTGGACTGAGAAAAGACAGAGACTCACACTATTGAAGCCTGTGTAAGATGATGGGATATCAAAGCATTTGCAGTGACCTGTTGCTCAGCTCATACTCCCTAACTTGCCGGTAGTTGTTAAAGAGATAGGGACAGGGAGTCAAAAGTTAGTGTTACCACTAAAATCTGTATTGCTCTGGAATGCCCACTTACATAACAACAACAAAAAAAGTACAGATATTAGGTAGAAAAGGGATATAAAGATTTTTACATATAGAAAAATGACAGTTATTTCTAGTAATTTGCTTGTACGTTTAATTAGAATAAACACTATTGGGAAAAAGAGTTCAGGAAGGGTGCTCATTATGAAATAGCTTAGGAAAAGTTCAACTAGAAGATGTAATCAATTAAAAAATACAATGTGATGGAAGAATTCAAAAAAAGCATATGCATCAAAATAAATGTAAATGGACTGCATTCCCCCATTTTAGAGACAAGAATCTTGCATTTTATATTAATCTGTCTTCACAGTGCTAAAAATAACTGCCCAACTAGGTAATTTATAAAGGAAAGAAGTTTAATTGACACACAGTTCTGCATTCCTGAAGAGACCTCAGAGAACTCACAATCATGGCAGAAGGGGAAGGGGAAGCAAACACATCCTTTTTCATACGGTGACAGGAGAGAGAAGTGCAGAGCGAAGGGGAAAAAAATCTCTCATTAAACCATCAGATTTTGCAAGAACTCACTTACTATCATGAAAATACCATGGTCTAATCACCTCCCACGAGGTCCCTCTCCCAACATGCGGAGATTACAATTTGGATTATAAATCAAGACGAGATTTGGGTGGGGCACAAAGCCAGTCCATATATCATTTTGTAGAAAAAATATCCATTTACAGGAGAAAGACTGACAACAAAAACATGTAGAGGATAGAAAACTAAACAAATGAACAGCATCAACAGGCAAATAATAACAAAAGGAAGAATAACAAAAGGAAGAATCAGTGATAAGAAATCTTGTTAAAGTTAAGAGAAGGTTGCCTTATGTTTATTTTAAAAATACAATACATAAAAAATATAAAGCAAATATGAAACTTATATAACTAGCAACATGGCATATAAATATGTAAAACTAAACATATTAGAGTTAGAGATGTTATCACACTTTTAAAAATAAAAATAGAAGATCTTAATACACATCACTAACAAATTTACACACCAATTAGGTAAAATATAAATGATAATCTTGACATTTTAAATATCGTAATTAGCAAGTTTGTCTTTTATGAAAGTGTGTGTGTGCATTTAGACATCAAACGACCTCCAAAATAGAGTTCTTTGTAAACCTCAGTGGGACAGTAATCAAACTTGATTTGAATCAGGAACAGGAAAAACACAATCTAAATCCTCAATAGATAGAAAATTATGGTCTACATTTCTAACTTCACCAGAATTCAATTTGAAATTAACATGATATATAGGTACAATAAAACAATTTCTATTACTTAGGAATTCTAAAATATTACCAAACACTAAGGTTAAAGAAAAGGTCAAAATTAAATCATAGCTCATGGCTAACATAAACACTACCATATAAAAACTTTTATAGCATTTCTAAGTTATAAAATATTAAAATATTATGTTAGCTAGTTAGAAAAATTTATAGCATAGTTATATTCTATCTAAAAACATAGATTTAATGTATGAACTAAATTGAAACTAGCAAAGCTAGAGGAAAAGGACATTTGACTAAATTTTAAAGTAGAGAAAGGGTTTTAAAAGATTAATATAAATATTAATGAAGTAGCATTATAAATCTAAAAAGAGCCATAGAGGTTTGAATAATAAAATTCAATTCTTTCCAAGAAAGACCAAATGTACAGAGCAAATTCAAAAAAGTCTGATTAGAATAACACAAATAAATAAAAAGAATATAATTTACACAACCTATTAGAGATATTTAAAATTTTAAAAGAAATTCCTGTATGCATTTATGCAGATAAATTGGAAATACTAAATTAATCTCTACTTTCACTAAAATATAGTCTATAAAATGAAAGGCAGTTAAAAGTAACCTTGGAAATTATTTTCTTAAATAGTAAAAGAAAAAACAAGTCTCTCCCCAGAAACATCAGATTTAGAAAGTTTTAGGGACAAAGCTAATAACTTTTTTTTAAAAGAAATGAATCCCGGACAATTTAAAAGACTACAAAATAGAAAACTAAAAGTTCTCAAATTAATTTCAACAATTCATTATAATTTCAGCTTGAGAACTGGAAAAGAATAATGTATGGGTGCACACACAGAGAGGAAAAAAAACTCTCATAGAGATACAAAGTGATGATTATGATGCAGCAAACTGAGTAAAATTATATAAATAGGTTTTATTCTAAGAATGCAAGAGTGATTCAAAATTAAAACTCAACTTATTAAACTCAAAGGAGTAAAACTGGATGATTTCTATAAACAACAACAAAAAATAACTAATAATGTTCCAAACTCATTCAATATTAAAATTTCTCAAGTTTCATAAAATCTAATTATTAGAAGCCACCCACAAAGATAATAAATGATAAATGTCACAAGTGTTCCTACTTAAGAAAAGGAAATACATCATCATCACGTATTTAACCTTGGTTTGAAGGTCACAGCCAAGGCCACAAAAAGGAAAAAAAAGTTACGATTTAAGAAAGAAGAAATATCAATGGGCCAAATAGATAAGAACCCAGTTTTGCTTAAAATCTAAATACAAAAATGGAGAATAAAGGCAGAAAAGTCAAAATATTTACAGTGTGTTTTGGCAAAAAAGCTAAAATATTAACTTCTTTTTTTTCCTGGGTAGCATGATTATAAGGCATTTCTTATTCCCTTGTTTGTAATTTTCTATTTTTCCAAATATTCTACATTGGTAATGTGTGACTTTTACAGAATCAAGTTACTAACATAACTAAGTAATACACCTCAGAGTAGCAATGCTAACCATTATTTTCAAAATTATTTTATTTATTTAATAACTCATTGAGAATAGTATATTGAAAGTAATAACTTTAGCTTTTGTTAATTTTAGTAAGTAGAATATTTTCTGAAAATAATGAATTAGGAATTTTAAAAAGTAAAAATATTCTTTCAAAATAATAAGAATTTGACTTCTTAATAAGAAGGCTCATGTAACAGGAAAGTAAATTTTCTCCAAGGTGAAAAGTCTTTAAAATAAGCCTATATTGATTTTCAGAGCCTAATTTGACATGCAAATGCTATACTTGTAATATTTTACTGTACTATCAAATTTCACAATTTAAGTGGTTACTTGCTACTTTATTTTCATTTTTAAAGTGTCATGAAAATATAAATATCCATTTATGAATCTAACTATCCTGCTCATAAAGGCACACTTACACTGGGAGCTCAAACCTTTCTCACTCTTCAAGAAGTTAAATGCTGGGATTATAGCTTGGCCTTTTCCAGTGGAGCTCACCATAGTTTCTTCATTTTCTAGGACCTGCAGCTTGATGAATGCATCTGGCTTGGATGTGCGTACCTGTATTGTAGCAGGTTGTGGTGTTAGAACTTTAACTGAATATCTGTAAAGAAAAAAGAGTTAACATTATAAGCAAGTATGTTGGTCTTTCTCTCAAGTCAGTAAGTGACATAGTTTGGATATATGTCCCTGCCCAAATCTCCTGTCAAATTGTGACCCTCACTGTTGGAGGCAGGGCCTGGTGAGAGGTAACTGGATCTTGCAGACATGTTTCTCACGAATAGTTTAGCACCATCTACTTGGTGCCGTTCACATGACAGTGAGTGAGTTGTCATGAGATCTGGTTGTTTAAACATGTGTATCTCCCTCTCCCTTTCTCTCTCTCTTACTCCTGCTCTGGCCATGTGATGTGCCTGATCCGCCTTCCCCTTCTGCCATGATTGGAAGCTTCCTGAGGCCTCCCTAGAAGCTAAGCAGATGCCAGCTTTATGCTTCCTGTACAGCCTGCAGAACTGTGAGCCAATTAAACCTCTTTTCTTCAGAAATTACCCAGTCTCAGGTATTCCTTTATAGCAATGCAAGAACAGACCAATACAGTAAGGAAAACTGTCTAATTTTCTGATATGATAACCTAAAAGTAAAACTACTTTGTAAAGTTCACTAACATCCTGAAAATACTGGAGTTATAGACTTTGGCAAGGGATCCCAATATAGTACTGTAAAACAAAAGGAAATAGAACTTCTATTATCATCAAATCCTAGATTTAAAACATATAACTTTTTGTTTAGATGTAATAAGCAGTCACTTATAAAACTTGATAGCCATACAAAGGATATAAACAGACACTTCTCAGAAAATGACATACACGTGGCCAAAAAACACTAAGAGATAGCTCAACATCACTGATCGTTAGAGAAATGGGAATCAAAACCACAATGAGATACCATTTAATGCCAGTCAGAATGATGATTATTAAAGTCAGGAAACGATAGATGCTGGTGAGATTGTGGAGAAATGGAAACTCTTTTACACTGTTGGTGAGAACGTAAATTAGTTCAATCACTTTGGAAGATGGTGTGGTGATTCCTCAAAGATTTAGAACCAGAAATGCCATTTGACCCAGCAATCCCATTACTGGGTATATACCCAGATAAATATAAGTTATTCTATTATAAAGATACATGCACGCATATGTTCACTGCAGCAGTATTCACAATAGCAAAGACATGGAATTAACCCAAAATGCCATCAATGATAGATTGGATTAAAAAATGTGGTACATATGCACCATGAAATGCTATGCAGCCATACAAAGGAACAAGATCATGTCCTTTGCAGGGACATAGACGAAGCTGGAAGCCATTATCCTCAGCAAAGTAATGCAGGAACAGAAAACCAAACACTGCATATTTTCACTTATAAGTGGGAGTTGAACAATGAGAACACATGGACACAGGGAGGGGAACAACACTTACTAGGGCCTGTTGGGGGAGGTTGAGGGTGGGAGAGCATCAGGGAAAAGAGCTAATGCATGCTGAGCTTAATACTTAGGTGTTGGGTTGACAGGTGCAGCAAACCACCGTGGCACATGTTTACCTATGTAACAAACCTGCACATCTTGCACAGGTACACCGGAACTTAATAAAAATAAACAAACAAATATAAAACTTGATAGTCCTAAAAGCCACCAAACCTCTTAATAGATCTGCAAACTACTACCACGTCTACCCTCCCTATTACACAAAAAGCACTCCTGGCAGAAGCCTTTGGAGCTTCACTGATAATAGCATTTTCTGTGATTCACAAAAATACAGAGAAATTAAAGTAGTAGCCACAACCTCCACCTTCACCCCTCACCAGTAGTTTGGAAACCTCTTGCAAAAAGACTGGAAACATGTAGTCTAATTCATTCTTTCCAACTCCCCTTTTAATGCAATTAAAGAGTTGGCTTTTTGTTCTCATTTTAGGTGATTCCTCACAAATGCTCAGGATTCGATCAACTTTTAATTTCTCTAGAAATTTGCTTTTCTGAGTATCATGTCTCTCATATATATGACGATACTAAAAGACGACACTTTTTTCTATATATATATATGAAAAAGGTTGCACAGGCTGGAGTGCAATGGTGCAATCATGGCTCACTGCACCTCGAACTCCTGGGCTTAAATGATATTTCTCCCTCAGACTCCAATATAGCTGGGACTACAGGTATGCACCACCATGCTCAGCTAAATTTTTATTTTTTGTAGAGACAGGATCTCACTATGTTACCCAGGCTGTTCTTGAACTCCTGGGCTCAAACAATCCTCCTTCCCCAGCCTTGTAAAGTACTGGGATTACGGGCATGAGCCACTACCCCTGGCCCTCTCCTGTATCTTAAAAAGACCCCACCCCTTATTTCTCCTTGAAATTAGCTTGTGTATAAGTACAGTTCTCTCCTATCTTTAAGACAGATTAAAACAAAGCAAAAACACAAACCAACGCAACTTTCAGCCCACCTTGCAGTCCAGCCTCTACTGCATTGCCAACTTCCCAGCTCAGCACCTAAGGAGAGTTGTCTGCCTCCACTCTTCTCATCTTACCATCTTCCACGTGCTTACTCCATCACCATCACTGGTGCTGTGGTTTGGCTCTGTGTCTCCACCCAAATCTCATGTTGAATTATGATAATCAGTGTTGGAGGAGCAGCCTGGTGGAAGGTGATTGGATCATGGGGACAGAAATCCCCCTTGCTGTCCTCATGATAGTGAGTGAGTTCTCATGAGATCTGGGTGTTTGAAAGTGTACAGCACTTTCTCTCTCTCTCTCTCTCTCTCTCTCTCTCTCT
>NW_016806811.1:1925149-1993418 GCF_001698545.2 Rhinopithecus bieti
ACTTTTAAAATTCATGCTATGCAGACATAATTTTTAACACAAATCTGATAATGTAATCTTTCTTAAAATCCTTTAAAGAGTCCCCTTGCTCCTAATGTAAAAATCCATACTTCTTGTCCAGTGAGGCTCTTCTCAGAAAGCCTTTGCTAACATTCTGGTCTTACTTCTTACTATAGCATGCTGAAACCCAACTCTGCAAACAAAAAACAATGTCTTGAGTTTCCAGAAAAGGTTGTATATCCTTTAATTTATGAACTTTCACTTGTGCTACCTAAGCAGCTCCCTGTTCACCTTCCTCACCACTCAGCTTGACTTTAACCCAGCTTCTGGGACTCATTTAGGTAGTAGGTTAAATGTCACTTTTTAGTCTATTAGGGGTCCTGCCATGTGATATGATGGTTTCCTATCATAGTAGTTAAAATATTTTATCACAATTGCTATTTTTAGTTATTGGTATGTTTCTTTCCTTCTTGAGAGTGCACATATTTTCCAAATTTTCTGTGCAGAGAAGTGTATATTAAAATGAGAAGATAAGTATTCCAACAACATGTTGAATAACAACACGTTGTTAATGGAGGCCAATTATGTATCAGACACTGCGTTAGGTCCTATGTTGAAAATAAATGATTCTTGCCTTCAATCAATGTTGATTCTCATAGTGGCCAATGTGAAGTTAACTAGATAGAATTTGATATGTCACAGTCTCAGAGAGAACAAAGGACTATAGGAACATGACGAGAGCCAACTAATTATATTTGAAGGTTTAATCACAAAGAATTTTACTACTGAAAATTATCATTAAAGGTGATGAAATTTTTTTAAGTGGAGAGGTGGTGACAGGACACATGAGACAAGAGGAAAGGTTTGGGCAAAATAAAATTTCTGGGCATATATATCAGGAGGTGGTCGTTAGTTCCGTCAGGAGAGTGCACTGTGTTAGACATCTGTTCAAGAATGCTAAATAACATGCTATGTGCTTTGGAGTTGATCTGTAGCCAATGGAACGTTATCAAAGATTTTAAAGCAGGCAAATCACATGTTTAAATATGTGTGGTTGAAAGGCAATTACTGTGATAGTAAAGGATGAGTATGTGAATGGATATGGAGAGAGAGAAAAAACTGATTAAATGCAGAAAAGGGAATAAAATAGAGTCATGGATTCCAGAAACAAAACAATTCTATAGACCGAAGGTAATGAGGGCTGAACATAGTGCAGGAACATTGAAGACTGATTAACGAAAGACAGTGGAATCTATGATTAGGCTATTTAAGGAGAACACTGCACATAGGTGAGCATGAAAGGAAGACTGAGTTGGTTGATAAAGAAACCCCCACAAAATACTAGCCAGAGATGGAGCAGAAGAGGAAGAAAGTAGTAAGAGGAAGTCATGTCATGAAGAATCTTTAATCAAAGCCAAGTAGAATGAAGACTAAGGAAATCTCACTACTATTATATGCAGCCATGCAGGCTTAATCTTACATAACACCCACATAATCACATTACACTCAATTAATTGTTTCCAAAAAGAATATAAAATTTGAAGTTCAAAACCGACTCAGGATTTTACTGCAGAATTTATTTTTATCCTAAAATATTAATATTTTTTAAAAAACGCCTTTCCCCTTCTGTCATATACTTGTACCTGAATAAAATTTTCTTATCATTGGGTACGTAGTAACCTCGGATTTCCTTTATAGCAAAGGTGTTGCATGGAGAGTCTCGAGACAGGCATGGCAGTGGAGCAGAAGAACCAATGAGACGCAGTTTCCATCGTGAGGCTGCTACGTACGTGTCACCTGTAAATGCTTCTGCCACGAAAGTGTATCCCTTCTATAAGAAAGATAAATTACACAGAAATGAGTTACATTATTATTCTGTCAAATGTACAATATCTAATAGTACTAAATGTCTTATTATTATGATATTATCTATAGGTCCCAAGATCTCTTAATAAACATAGAGCCACTAGGATTATGTTTGGAATTTCTCTTAGAAAGCACTATCCTACAAAGTTTTCAGGAAAACAATAAGCTGATATTTTCCTTTGTGTGGTTCCTTAACTATAAAATAAAGTGCTTAACCACAATAGATGATTACTATGTCCTCTTCTAATGCCTCCCATGGCAAATTCTTATCATTGCACCATCCCAGAGTAGCCCAAAAGCTTCTTACTTGATTTTCCTGTCTTCCAGATCCATCTTTCTGGAATACTGAAGTAAGAAAGACAGAAGAGTTCAAAGAAATGTATTCTGTTGATATGACAGGTAAAACTATAAAATTAATAGCTGATTTGCTTCCACAGAACCCAGATGTGTGATTGAGGATGAGCTCTTTAGATAGCAGAAAACGGGAAGCTCAAGAGCCTGGGGATGGCTTACTTTATGATGGGGAAGAGCTTGGTTTAACATAATTGGACAGCTGGCTAAGAAGTCAGTGAATCAAAAGCATGATATCATAACAGATGTAAATGTTCAAAGTAATTCTGAGATTATAATTCCAGATGCCCCTAATAAAGAATAAAAGGATAGATTTGTCTTCCAGCTGTACTCTGTCCACAGATAGCTCTCTGGTAGGTTTAGATTTCCAGAAGTAAAAATTATATACATATATATATATACACATATATATATATATATTTCTCTCTCTCTCTCTCTCTCTCTCTCTCTCTCTCTCTCCTGCTTTGCCATGTGAAGATTGTTCCTGCTTCCTTTTCGTCTTCTGCCATGATTGTAAGATTCCTGAGGCTTCCCCAGCCATGCCTCCTGTACATACTGTAGAACTGTGAATCAATTAAACCTCTTTTCTTCATAAATTACCGAGTCTCAGGTATGTCTTTATAGCAGTGTGAGAATGGACTAACACACCAGGTGCTAAACCTACTCTTGCCAAGGTTTCAAGGAGTTTGTGACCATCCTATAGAAACTTTGGTTCTCTTCTTCTTTTACCTCTCAGGAGAACTTGACAGTGTTCTCTGGACCCGGATTTCCTCCTCCTTTAAAAACTCTTCCCCTATGAGCACAGCAACTTTTATACTTTCCCTCCTATTTGGGGGCTGCTTTGCTTCCATTGACAGACATTCCCACAAACATCAGAGAGTCTTCATGTTCTGTCCTGGGTCTGATTCTCATTTTACAAACTTTCCTGGCACTTTCAGGAACAGTAACAGAATCATGACTCCCAAATCAATGTCTACAGTGGAACTACCTATGCAGTATCACTTGGCTATTTCACTAGACCACCACATTTAAAAACTGAAAAGGAATCAGTTGTCTTCCTATGGCCCACCTTGCAAATGAGCTTCTCCCCTCTAAGTAAATGACATCATGCAAACATTTCCCAAGCCAAACTCTAGAACTCCAGCAAAGCTGTCAATTTTACCTCAATATCTGAAAATCCTTTTTCTTCTCTCCAGATTCCCTGTCACTGGCTGTAATGGGTTGAATTGCGTCCCCTCCTACCACCAAAGATCTGTTGGAGTTCTAACCCCCAGTGCTTCACAATGTCACCTACTTGGAGATAGGGTCTTTTGCAGAGAATCAAGTTAAAATTAAGTCATTAGAGTGGTCTCTACTCCAGTATGATTGGTGTCCTCATTTAAAAAGGGGAAATTTAGGACTGAGCACTGTGGCTCGTGCCTGTAAACCCAGCACTTTTGGGAGACCAAGGGAGGAGGATTGCTTGAGGCCAAGAGTTTGAGACCAGCCTGGTCAACATAGCAAGACTCTGTCTCTACAAAAAATTAAAAAAATAATTAACTGGGCATGGTGGCATATGCCCATAGTACCAGCTATGGTGAGGTGAGAGGATTGCCTGAGGCAGGAGTTAGAGTTTTCAGTGAGTCATGATTGTACCACTGAACTCCAGCTGGGCAACAAAGCAAGATTGTCTCTAAAAAAAAAAAAAGGGGAAATTTGGAAACAGAGGCATACAGGGGAAAACACCACGTGAAGATGATGGCAGAGATAGATGTGATGCTTCTAAAAGCTAAGGATAACCAAAGATTACCAGCAAACCACAAGAAGCCAGGCAAAAGTCATGAAACAGGTTGTCTCCCACAGCCTCGGTTGGAACCAATCTTGCTGACCCTTTGATCTCACACTTCTGTTAGTAGTTTCCACAGCTCTGCAACAATGCATGTCTATTGCTGAAGCCACCCACCTAGCGTGTGGACTTTTGTTACGGCAGAGTCCTCGCAGGTCAATATGCTGCCCTACTTCAGACTACCATAATCTCACTCCTGGGTTATTGCAAAGCTTTTACCTGGTTTCCCCCTCTCCGGTTGTGCTCCCCTTTCATTCATTCAACACACTGCTGCCTTGAGTGAAGTTTCTTTTTTTCATATTCCATGTCTTTTATGATTAAATATAATTTAAAAATAATAAAGTTCTAACATCTTTTCTGTTATATAATTAATGGGCTGGGAGAAGTTGCTCACATCTGTAATCCCAGGACTTTGGGAGGCCGAGGCAGGTGGATCACTTGAGGCCAGGAATTTGAAACTAGCCTGGACAACATGGTAAGACCCAATCTCTACAAAAAAAAAAATACAAAAATTAACAAGGTTTGGTGGAATGCACCTGTAATCCCAGCTACTTGGGAGGCTGAGGCATGAGAATCACTTGAACCCCAGAGGCAGAGGTTGCAATGAGCCAAGATCATGCTGCTGTACTATGGCCTGGGCCTGGGTGACAGAGTGAGATTCTGTCTCAAAAAACTAATATATATATTATATATATATATATATATATATATAATGTACTTTTTTAAATTCATGCTATGCAGACATAATTTTTACACAAATCTGTAATGTAATCTTTCTTAAAATCTTTAAAGAGTCCACTTGCTCCTAATGTATAAATCCATACTTCTTGTCCAGTGAGGCTCTTCTCAGAAAGCCTTTGCTAACATTCTGGTCTTACTTCTTATTTAACTATAGCATGCTGAAACCCAACTCTGCAAAACAAAAAAACAACTGTTTGGAGTTTCCCAGAAAGGTTGTATATCTTTAATTTATGAACTCTTCACTTGTGGCTACTAAGCAGCTCCCTGTTCACCTTCCTCACACTGCGCAGCTTGACTTTACCCAGCTTCCTGGGACTCATTTAGGTAGTAGGTTAATGTCACTTTTTAGTCTATTAGCTGGGTCTGCCATGTGCTC
This sequence comes from Rhinopithecus bieti, assembly GCF_001698545.2. Lineage (NCBI taxonomy): Eukaryota > Metazoa > Chordata > Mammalia > Primates > Cercopithecidae > Rhinopithecus > Rhinopithecus bieti. Next base: position 1,930,309 of record NW_016806811.1, read on the forward strand.
TCTTATCATAGTAGTTAGAAATATTTTATCACAATTCGATTTTTAGTTATTGGATGTTTCTTTCCTTCTTAGAGAGTGCCATATTTTCTCCAAAATTTTCTGTGCAGCAGAAGTGGTATATCTAAATGAGAAGATAAGTATTCAACAACATGTTGAATAACCAACACGTTGTTAATGGAGGCCAATTATCGTCATTCAGACACTGCGGTTAGGTCTTATGTTGAAATAACTGATTCTTGCCTTCATCAATGTTGATCTCATAGTGGTCCAATGTGAAGTTAACTAGAAGAATTGATATGTCCAGTCTCAGAGAGAACAAAGGATATAGGACATACGGAGCAACTAATTATATTTGCAAGGCTTAATCACAAGAATTTACACTGAATTATCATTAAACTGGTGATGAATTTTTTTAAGTGGAGAGGTGGTGACAGGACACATGAGAACAAGAGGAAAGGTTTGGGGCAAATAAAATTTCTGGGCATCATATACTCCAGGAGGCTGGTCGTGTCGTTCCGTCGGAGAGTGACTGTGTTAGACCAGTTCAAGAATGCTAAATAACATGCTATGTGCTTTGGATTGATCTGTAGCCAATGGACGTTATCAAAGAATTTATAACGCAGGCAAATCACATTTTAAATATGTGTGGTTGAAAGGCAATTACTGGATAGTAAAGGATGAGTATGTGAATGGATATGGAGAGAAGAGAAAAAACTGATTAAGCAAAACGGGAATAAAAATAGAGTCTGGATTCCAGAAACAAAAAATTCTATAAGACCGGAGGATAATGAGGGCCTGAACATAGTGGCAGGACGATTGAAGACTGATTAACGAAAGACAGTGCTCTATGATTAGGCTATTTAAGGGAAACTGCACATAGGGTGAGATGAAAGGAAGACTGAGTTGTTGATAAAGGAAACCCCACAAAATATAAGCCAGAGTGGGAGCGAGTAAGAGGAAGAAAGTAGTAAAGAGGAAGTCATGTCAATGAAATCTTTATCAAAGCCAAGTAGAATGAACGCTAAGGAAATCTCACTACTATTACTAACTGATATGTCAGCCCATGCAGGCTTAATCCTGCACCCCCCACATAATCAGCATTACACTCAATTAATCTGTTTCCAAAAGAATATAAATGTTATGAAAGTTCAAACCGACTCAGGATTTTACTGGAGATTTATTTTTTAATCCTAAAATATTAAATATTTTTTAAAAAACGCCTTTCCCCTTCTTCATATAACTTGGTACCTGAATAAAATTTTCTTATCATCTGGATACGTAGTAACCTCGGATTTCCTTATAGCAAAGGTGTTTGCATGGAGAGTCTCGAGACAGGCATGCAGTGGAGCAGAAGAACCGAAATGAGACAGCAGTTTCCATCGTGGAGGCTGCTACGTACGTGTCACCTGTAAACTGCCTCTGCCAACCGAAAGCTGTATCCCTTCTAGTAAGAAAGATCAAATTACACAGAAATGAGCTTACATTATTATTCTGTCAAGATGTACAATATCTAATAGTTAAATGTCTTATTATTATGATATTATCTATACGGCGTCCAGATCCTCTTAATAAACATAGAGCCGACCACTAGGATTATGTTTGGATTTCTCTTAAGAAAGCACTATCCCTACAAAGTTTCTCAGGAAACACATAAGCTGATATTTTCCCTTTGTGTGGTTTCCCTTAAGCTATAAAATAAAGTGCGTTAACACAATAGCTGATTACTATGTCTCTTCTAATGCCTCCCATGGCAATTCTTATCATTGCAAGCCCATCCAGAGATAGCCAAAAGCTTCTTACTTGATTTTCCTGTCTCCAGCATCCATCTTTCTGGAAATACTGAAGTTAAGAAGACAGAACGAGTTCAAAGAAATGTATTCTGTTGTATGCACAGGGTAACAAACCTATAAATATTAATAGCTGATAATTGCTCACAGACACCCAGATGTGCTGATTGAGGAGAGCTCTTTAGATAGCACGAAAACTGGAAGCTCAAGAGCCTGGGATGGCTTTAACTTTATGATGGGGAAGTAGCTTGGTTTAACATAATTGCGCCACGCTGGCTAAGAAGTCAGTGGACAGTCAAGAAAGCATGATAATCTAAAAGATGTAAATGTTCAAAGTAATTCTGAGATTATAATAGATTCCAGATGCCCCCTAATAAAGATAAAAGGATAGACAGTGTCTTCCAGCTTGTACTCTGTCCACAGATAGCTCTCTGGTGTTGATTTCCAGAAGCTAAAATTATTCAATAATATATATTACCACATATATATATGATATATATAATGCCAGAATGAATTTTTTTAAAAGTTTTCATATGCAGATCTAGAAATATTATGCTGGAATTCCAATCCCTATAATGAGATGGAGAATTTGCAACACCAACAAGGACTTTATGACATTATGTCTGGGGCAAGTAAAAAAAAAAAGTATAATAAAGCATTTTAACTTGCAAAGTGTAATGCACATATGTGTTGATATTTTTATTATTATTTGAGTTTATCGTACTAATGAATTAAAGAGGCAAAGCAAAATTATTTTGTTTTTGCTTCGACTCAGAATAATTACAAAGGAAAAAGTTATTAAATGGTGGGATAGATACTGGTAAGTGAAAATCCAAAGCTAAATCAGTGATAGGATTACAAGACAGAACTTGGCTATGCTAAATGGATTCAGTAGTAAAAGAGTTATATAATTGAGTACTGAGTATTGAGGGATCCTATAGACTAGTATTCTGAATTGCAGTGTATGGTCTTGAGTATTTATGAAAAAAAATAAAGTAAACAATTCTGATTTTTCAAACTTAAGAAGAATATATACCCTGCAAACCATAGACTAGTAAGTTTAATAATAGTGCTTATCAAAGTTCTGCCGTAGCTCATAGAAAGGATGTCTCATGTGAACCTCAAAGATAAAACCTATTCTTAAAAGCAACATGAGTTTATTGGGAACAAAAACTTATTTACTTTTTTCATAAGATTAGAAGACACACATCAGGTAAAAGTTGCAGACATGGGGTTTATGAATTTCATGCAGGCATATGTCAAGGCCTCTGGTGAATTTCATATGAGCCAGGATGCCTCTTGATGAGCCTGCTGGGCAGAATTAGCCACAAAATTTCCACCTAAGATTGCTAGTTATATAACTGCTCAATAGTGTTTTAGACATTGTCTAATCAGCCAAAGATGTTCTCTCTTGAGGTGTCTCCTGAGTCCACCATATCAATATGCCTTGTAGGTACCAAAACACTGACACAGTCACAGGGTACAAAACAATGGAGCAATGATCCTCTTTACATTTTGTGGGTCAGAATTACTTTCAGAGGCAGCATTCAGTTCTGGGAACCACATTTTAGCAGACACAAAGGTTGTTTGGATAAATGTTCAAAGATCACGAATTATGAAGAGAGGAAAACTACAGGACAAAAGGGACCACTGAAGCTATTTTTCTATTCACACAGCTTGATATTCTCCTCCACAATTTCTCCACTTTTAACTTTTTTTCTTTTTGGAGATGGAGTTTCTCTCTTGTCACCCAGGCTAGAGAGCAGTGGCATGATCACGGCTCACTGCAACCTCCGTCTTCTGGGTTCAAGTGATTCTCCTGCCTCAGCCACCCTAGTAACTAGGACTACAGGCACACGCCACCAAGCTTGGCTAATTTTTGTATTATTATTAGAGATGGAGTTTTGCCATGTTTTCCAGGCTGGTCTCGAACTCCTGATCTCAGGTGATCCACCCGCTTTGGCCTACCAAAATGCTGGGATTATGGGCATGAGTCACTGCGCCCAGCCTTAACTTTCTTTCTAAACAGAGCTGGCTAGAGTGAGAAGATAGAAGAGATAAAATATGAGATAGGAAGATGTTTGCTGCAATCTCAATTTACAACTTAAAAATAATAGTTAAATGGAGCTAGAATGTTCTTCTGATCGTTGACTCAAAATGTATCACTTAGAACTATCTGAAAAATTCAAGCTTAATCAAGAGAGGGAGGTCTACAATGAAGTTTCTAAGACAAAAACCAAACCCAACCCAACCCAAAGAAGTATGCTAGATGTAAATAACAGTCAGATTCGTACTTGGCTCAACCAAATATTCTTTAAAGATCTCTTCCAAAATGAAGTATTCAAGACTAGCATTAGTCTATTTATCAAGTAATACAGAATTCATAGATAGAATTTGATGACATCTATAACCTTGATAGAGTCTCCCTTTAAATTAAATCATCTTCTTTCTCTTAATCTTTGTGACTTTTGAATTCTAATCACAAATTAAATAAATTGTTTCTATTCAAAAGGAAGTCTAGCTCAAACTTCAAAAACAAACATTCAAAAAGTAATCCACTGGTGTTTGGACAAATTTGTTCGTGAAGAACTAGCTCTATAGTTTGGTTTAACCCAAGGCGTTCTGCTGCAGAAAGGTCAGGTTTAGAGGAGGGGTGTCCAATCTTTTGGCTTCCCTGGGCTACAGTGGGAGAATTGCCTTGGGCCATGCACAAAATACACTAACTCTAACGATAGCTGAGGAGCTTAAAAAAAAAAGAATCACAAAAATGTCTCATAGTGTTTTAAGAAAGTTTACGAATTTGTGTTGGTATATATTTAAAGTCATCCTGGGCAGCATGCAGCCTATGGGCCGTGGGTTGGACAAGCTTGGTTTAGAGATATCATTTGTTAGGACATAGGGAAGAATAAATATAGTATAAAAGGAAATTGTGTGGGTCAAACAAAGTTTGGAAATACATGTTTGATGTACAGAAATTGAATTTTATTAGCAAAGTATTCTGTTTTAAGTGATATGTAAATGCCCTTTCAAGGTAATTAACAAGAATAATAAGTAAAATAATATATTGATGCATTGACTTTAATCAAGTGAATTTTAAATATTATGTTTAGGTGTATAATTCCAAACATAGATAACTGTACACAAAATATAGATGTTTATCAGATTTGCTTATAAAATGTAAATGTTAAACTTGCCAAATTTAATACAAAATAAAAGGAATTTAAGCCCAAGTTACAATTTGATAATATCTTCAAATTTAGTAAAATCTGATTGCAATATAAAAAATCTATCTTATTAAAATTATAGAAAAACATGCTAAGGATTTAATGAAACATATATGACTTAAATTATAATAAAATTATTTAAAACTTTCAAAAAAGCAGATTATACATTTATATAATATACACATATACACACACATATGTATCAACGGGGTTAAGTAGTTTCATCAAAATTTAATTGCCTTATTTTTAAAATGTTTCCTAAAATCTCTAAGACAGCATGAAAGAGCTATTAGGATTTGTATGCAAAGTATTTGTATGGAGTTAATACATTTTTAAATTTATCCTTCCTTTAAACGAAAGCAGTATTCATGAGATAAGTATGTTCTAATTTACATAAAATAATGTATAGAATCATAGGCTGAAATGAATCTCAGAAGTCAAGTACAGACATAACTCAAAAAAGAAAAATGAAGAGGTTCAAAAACATAAAGCAGCAGAATGGAAGATCAGAGCTAAAACAGCCCTCTTCATATCCAGCTAGGTATACATTATTATTTGTTGTGATTCTCTCTTAGAGGAAATGACTGAAAAGACAAATATGAGATTTATTTTATTCATTTTTTTGGGGGGGGAGAGTGTGTGATTTTTTTTTTCATTATTATACTTTAAGTTCTAGGGTACATGTGCACAACGTGCAGGTTTGTTACATGTGTATACATGTGCCATGTTGGTGTGCTGCAACCATCAACTCATCATCTACATTAGGTATATCTCCTAATGCTATCCCTCCCCCCTCCCCCCCACCCCATGACAGGCCCTGGTGTGTGATGTTCCCCTTCCTGTGTCCAAGTGTTCTCATTGTTCAATTCCCACCTATGAGTGAGAGCATGCAGTGTTTTGTTTTCTGTTCTTGTGATAGTTTGCTGAGAATGATGGTTTCCAGTTGCATCCATGTCCCTACAAAGGACATGAACTCATCCTTTTTCATGGCTGCATAGTATTCCATGGTGTATATGTGTCACATTTCCTTCATCCAGTCTGTCATTGATGGACATTGGGTTGGTTCCAAGTCTTTGCTATTGTGAATAGGGCCACAATACATATACGTGTGCATGTGCCTTTATAGCAGCATGGTTTATAATCTTTGGGTATATACCCAGTAATGGGAATGGCTGGGTCAAATGGTATTTTCTAGTTCTAGATCCTTTGAGAATCGCCACACTGTCTTGTCCACATGGTTGACTAGTTTACAGTCCCACCAACAGTGTAAAAGTGTTCCTGTTTCTCCACATTCCTCTCCAGCACCTGTTGGTTTCCTTGACTTTTAAATAATAAGAGCTTTTCTGACCAACTCACAGCAATACCATACTGAATGGGCAAAAACTGTAACCATTCCCTTTGAAAACTGCACAAGGACAGGGATGCCTCTCCTCACCACTTCTATATTCAACATAGAGTTGGGAAGTTTCTGGACCAGGGCAATCAGGCAGGAGAAATAAAGAGTATTCAACGAGGAAAAGAGGAAGGTCCAAATTTGTCCCTGTTTGCAGATGAATGATTGTATTATTAAAAACCCCATTGTTCTCAGCCCAAATCTCCTTAAGCTGGATGAAGTACATTCAGCAAAGTTCAGGATCAAAATCAATGTGCAAAACATCACAAGTATTCTTTATAACACCAATAACAGACAAACAGGAAGCCAAATCATGAGTGAACTCCCATTCAACAATAGCTTCAAAGAGAAAAAATACCTAGGAATCCAACTTTACAAGTGATGTAAAGACCTCTTCAAGGAGAACTACAAACCACTGCTCAATGGAAAAAAAGAGGACACAAACAAATGGAAGAACATTCCATGCTCATAGATAGAAGAAATCAATATCGTGAAAACTGGCATACTGCCCCAAGGTAATTTATAGATTCAGTGCCATACCCATTAAGCTACCAATGACTTTCTCACAGAATTGGGAAAAACTAATTACTTTAAGTTCATATGAACCAAAACAGAGCCCACATGCCAAGACAATCCTAAGTCAAAAGAACAAAGCTGGAGACATTCACGCTACCTGACTTCAACTGATACTCAAGGCTATAGTAACCAAAACAGGCATTGGACTCGTACACAACAGAGATTATTAGACCAAATGGAACAGAACAGAGCCTCAGAAATAATAACCCACACATCTACAACATCTGATCTTGAAAACCTGCAAAAACAGAAATGGGGAAAGGATTCCCTATTTAATAAATGGTGCTGGAAAACTGGACTAGCCATATGTAAAAGCTGAAACTGGATCCCTTCCTTACACCTAATACAAAATTAATTCAAGATGGATTGAGACTTAAATGTCAGACCTAAAACCATAAAAACCCTAAAAGAAACCTAGGCAATACCAATCAGGACCATAGGGGCATGGGCAAGGACTTCACGTCTAAACATCAAGCAATTGACAACAAAGAGCCAAAATTGACAAATGGGATCTATTAAACTAAAGAGCTTTTGCACAGCAAAAGAAACTACCATCAGAGTGAACAGGCAACCTACAGAAAATTTTTGCAATCTACTCATCTGACAAAGGGCTAATATCCAGAACCTACAAAGAACTCAAACAAATTTACAAGAAAAAACAACCCCATCAAAAGTGGGCAAAGGATATGAACAGACACTTCTCAAAAGAAGACATTTATGCAGCCAACAGACACATGAAAAAATGCTCATCATCACTAGCCATCAGAGAAATGAAAATCAAAACCACAATGGGATCCCATCTCACACCGGTTAGAATGGCAAATATGAGATTTAAATAAACAGAGAAGCATGTGGTTTGAGTGAAGGTCAGAGATCAGGGTCTATCATTCAGCCACAGAAAGGTCCCCAAGTACCTCTGGCTGGTGAAGGAATTTATGTAGCCCTCAAAATGAGGTGGTGATGGTTGGTGGCTATGTGACCACAATTTTCTGAAATATACAGGAGTAGAATAAAAACCCAGTGGGAAACAAAGACAATCATCTGATTTGGTTTTGGGATAAGGCTAAAGGAGCTCTTTAGATTCATTTCTATTTTAAGCATTTATGTGCTTCTTAAATTTCAATAATTAGAATTTCCAGTGCTTTCTTTTTGCCATGTTTTCTTTGGGGAGGAGAAGAAAGAGGGTTGAGAGGTGAAGAATGCTTTAGCATTTACATTAAATGCCTCCTACTGTTAAATATATGAGACTTCTATAGTGAAAGATCAGGGCCTTATTTGCCTGTTAAGTAGATTAAAAACAACTCTGCCCTCCCTTCAGGACCCTCTACAAGCTGGTGACTTTTCACTGCCATTCTATCATATGTGGAGAATACAGTTTATACCTACCTTATTCTTGGTATAAAGATAAGGCACCACTTTTTGGAACACCTTGGGCACTTGCTCCATTGTGTCGTTATTAACAACGTGTAGGATACAGATTGGAAGTGTAGTATATACTTTGGGAACCAAAATCATATCTTGAGGAACCAAAAATGTTTCTCTGTAATTACAAAAGCATGAACTTTCCCTTGACATAAATCTTAAAGGAAGTTTGAAATTTGTATTAATGCTAAGAAATTTTTTTTAAAACTCCAAAGTTCCAAATAACTAAAAGGCACACATATTATTTTCTTTTAAAAATTACTATTCATATGCTATTTTGTCAAGTAAATGCAAGCTCTATTAAAAAATTCAATTTTATAAGTAATTTGTGACTTTTACCAGATATGCTATTGCTTAGAAATTGAAGGATCTTTTTCTATTCTAAAAGCATATTAATTTGTTATATTATTTTTATCGTGAACCTAAAAGATTCTAATAATTAGTAAACATTCTTCATATTTTGATGAATAGATAAAAATTTATATAATATCTCATTTAAAATGCCAAGTGTGGAAGAATTTTAACTAACTTATGAAAGCAACCCAGAAGCTAATACCTTTACTACTATCATAAATAAATATTGATAAATATAGATACTGCAAGCCATTTAGAGACATATTTGTCATTCTATAATAACCTTACCTGAATACTATAAACCAAGAATTTGGTGGCTGCTCTTGATAAGTCACAGTATAATCCGCAAAAGCAATCTTAGTTTCTTCATCTTGATAGCATGGATAAGATTCCAAAGACTTGCACTTGCTTTTAAACATTAGTCTAGAAATATAAAAATAAATTAAGTATCAATGGCAAAAGCCACTTTAAAGATAAACTCTATTTACAAAAAGAAATAAAAATAGTGTAAGATATTGCAAGTCATTGTTTGCTAGATTGAGATTTGATCAAAGGGAATCTGTGTAGTCCCTGAGACATGGTGCCAAAGGATGGGGACCCATTTTAGGTCACTCACAAAAGATATCTGTCAAAGGTGCCCAAGGTTGTCTGAGGCTCTTAAAGGAGAACATGATCCATGATTGAGGGAGTAAAGTTTATAGCTGGGAAACCAGAACCAAAGTTGAAGCTATAAGGATAGAAAAACTAGAAGCAAGCAAACCAGCAATAAAACTGGGTGAGAGTCACTGAAGGGCCTGGAATTAAAGTAGAGAATGGAGACTGAAATGGAGTTTAAAGTGAGAAATACGTTTGGGAAAATAGATTTTAAAAATCTAAGGCCATGCACAAGTGGAGAGTGCTGGCTTTCCTCCTGCATGATTTCTGAGGGTATAAGGGAGTAGAGCATACACTGCTAAACTAATTATAGAGCTGAGGTTTCTCCATGTTTTCCCCCTAGAAGACTGTGACATATTCCAGAACATAATGGGAGTGATGATGTGATGGATTTTCCGGGTCTTATCCCTCCCATTTGGCCAGAAACTGGATGTGCCCTTAGTAGCACTGGGAATATAAGGCCCTGTATACAATGTCTCAGGTATTAGCTGGGATGGAAGTCTTATAGCCATAGCAAATGGTTCTCTTTTAGAGGTGTACACAGAGCCAGAGATGTTCTTGTCTTTCAGAAGGCAGAGGTTTTGATTGTCAGTGGAAAGCAAAGACATGGTGGTCCTCATGGAAGACAAAAGTCACATACTCCATTTCATCATTGGTTTTGTTAGGTTTTGTTGATCATAGGCTTTTGGTAGGAGGAAACTAACAGGATTATACTTGGAAGGGGTTTAAAAGACCTTTTAAAATGGTGACAAGGACAAATAATAGGGTAACCATATATCTGGTTTGCCTGGGATAGCTGTGGTTTATACTTACAGTACTGGACTAATTATTAACAGTTCTCCATCTTTTCTTGTTAATGTCCTAGTTTGGATGATCAATGGTATGATAATTCTAACTAGGAGCTATAAAGTGCAGATCTGTCAATGCAGGACACCCCCGCAAATCACACAGGGCTCGCCTAATCTATACAAGGATGTTGGCTCAACCAACATGGGAATTAAGCTGGTCACAGTGGGAATTGACTGGAACGGGACCTGCACCATTCTAAAATGAGGGTGATTTCTGGTCTTCCCAGATGTCACTGCTCCTGTTAAACATTCTACCCTTTTAATGAATGTAAGGCTTTCAAAATCCTGATGAACTATATAGAATATTTTGAATGACCTAGGGTGATATACCCGACTGAGTTGGAAGAGTTAGTCTTAATTAAGAATTAGTTTTAATTTAGTCAGATTTTTATCTGATACAATGCCCTCATAGGAGAGTTTGTTTCTTAGACATCATTTGCAAGAAAATTGGGTGCAAGAGATTACCCACGTATTTTCTTATGATAGGCCTCAGAATGCAGAAGTAACTTGTACAAGAGGGTCTGTTCTCTCTGTGTGTGTCCACACAATTGGATTGGGTTGTTAAGATGAAATGGGATTCGGCCGGGCATGGTGGCTTACGCCTGTAATCCCAGCACTTTGGGAGGCTGAGGCAGGTGGATCACGAGGTCAGGAGATCAAGACCATCCTAACACGGTGAAACTATGTCTCTATTAAAAATACAAAAAATTAGCCGGGCCTGGTGGCAGGAGCCTGTAGTCCCAGCTACTTGGGAGGCTGAGGCAGCAGAATGGTGTGAACCCGGGAGGCAGAGCTTGCAGTGAGCCCAGATTGTACCACTGCACTCCAACCTGGGCGACAGAGCAAGACTCCGTCTAAAAAAAAAAAAAAGATGAAATGGGATTCAAATGGGATTCAATCTTAAGACTAAATCATAAATTGGTAAACTTAGTCTTCCCAGTTGACTTGGGGAAAGTTCTTCCCCTTCAGAGTTGCGAATGAAAGGCTAGGTTTCAGAACCTCAAACTTCCACATGTAGTAGTAATGACAATACCAATGTTTGCAATGGCTACTTTTCTGTAATGATTCAATCTGTGGCATTGTGCTAAGTCTACCTGTCTACCTTCATTTATCTTTACAGATTTATGAGGGAATAGTATTAGACAGTAGATATTATTATCCCTATGCTACATATAAAAATTAAGTTTAGAGAGGATAAGAATCTTATCTTAGATAACAATAATTAATAGAGCTGGCGTTAGCTTCAGGTCTTGTGTCAAATTGTGTGCTCTTAACCAAAGAATTAATGCCTGCTAGGATAAGGTAGCTTTGGATGCCACTGGCATTTGAGTTTAAATAACAGACATTTTGGTTTTATCTGTCCAAGAAATGCATATGTAGAACTCAAAGCATTGAAAGAGCATGGCCTCTGTATCAGATATGAGCTGAGAGTCTGTGAAATGGTCTTGACTGTAGTGGAAAGATCACATGGAGAAGAACAGCAACCTCCTGAAGGTATTATGCTAGTGTTTCAAATACACCTCCCTGTTGTACTATTCCCTAATAGGGGCGCTCACTTTTTAGCACATCATTTTCACGAAAATTTGGTGTAGGATCTGACCTACAGATCTCCTCCTGGTAGCCCCAAAATACAAAAGCAGGTTGGAAAAGAGGGTTTGTGCTCCTTATGTGCATTCAAACAATTAAAACATTAGGCGAAAGTGGAACCCTTTTAGGAAATGGGTTCTGGAGTAAAGATTAATCATGTAATCTGCATGGGGTCTGCAGAGTCTCTTGAAAATGTAAATTGATGTCTTTTATCAGTTTAGGAAGGTTCTCACCTGTTATCTTCGTACTTTCTGTCACTCCAATTACTTACACACTAAGCTGTCTGAGAATGCCCCACAAGTCCCTTATGCTATTTTCCACTCATTTTCTCTTAGCTTCACTTGGGATACTTTTTATTGATATATTACCCAGTTCACTAAACTCTTCTTCTACTATGCCTAACCTGTGGTTAAATTTATTAATGAGTTCCTAATTTTGGTTATTAAAATGTTCATTGAGGTACTTTCCATTTGTCTGTGTTTTATTAATTAAATGCTCAAACTTTTAGTCTATTTTCTCTTTTTTATTATGTATTTTCTTGCTCATTTTCGTAACAGTCATGTTTAGATGTTTTTTTCTTCTGCCACCTCTGAAATCTAAGTTGCCAGAGGGTATGGTTCCACATGTTTTCCATAATGTACAGTGTGTATATATATGGGGGGGAGGTGGGTGGGTGTGTAATTTTTTTCTGTTTTGTTCAGGTTAGCTGGACTGTTGGACATGAGTTATGGCTAGAATGCAGTTTTTCTAAGGTTCAATCTACCAAGGCCTTGCCCCTGTTTAGAAAGTGTTGCCCTCCAAGGATTTCATCTGACTATTTGTTAACTGGGATCTCATCCCTTACCAGGTCCTAAACTTTAATTTTGTCTTCTCAGCACCATAAGTTTTAAGGAAATTTTGTTCTGCTCCTAGAAGTTTTCTGCTTAGAATTTTAGTTCCGTGCAATTAAAATATAAAGAAAAAGTAACAAGTACCACAGAAATGTTTCAGATAAAATATTGTGGAAGGTCCAAAGTAATGGTGTGGTTCCAGCTGCAATGACCGGGGAGCACTCAACAAATATGGTAGTATTCAAACTGGACTTTGACAAAAGGACAATATACTGCAATAAAAATATCATTTGACTGCTTTACCTTAAGAGAGAAACTGCATACTGTTCTAAATTCATTTCCAATATAGCCCAAACTTTTTGAAGAGTATCTGCAACACTGATATTTTCTTTTGTGTCTAAAAATAATAATAAATAATAACAACGTTAAGCTTTAAGATGCCTGAAAGATCATCTTGTTCCAAGTCTTCATCTTCACAAATGAAGTTGAAACTCACAACTAAGATGGTATTCAAAGTCATAGGCTTCGTTAGCAGAAAAAATAGGTCTAAAATATGAGCCACAAACTTCTAGTCAAGAGCTCTGCTCATTGTATTATGCTGTTTCCCTTCATCTTTAAAGTCTTAAAATATTGCTTGACCTAATTTAAGATAGTCATCAAAGGGTTTACAGTAAAACATTTTTTGTGACAGGCCTTATCTCAGAAAAAGTAATCCATCCAATTTTTCTAAAGAACAATGGCTAATAGGATTTTACTAGAGCTCTATCTACTGCATTATCTGCAAATGGTTTAAAAGTAGATAATTTGCGGCCGGGCGCGGTGGCTCAGGCCTGTAATCCCAGCACTTTGGGAGGCCGAGACGGGCGGATCACGAGGTCAGGAGATGGAGACCATACTGGCTAACACGGTGAAACCCCGTCTCTACTAAAAAATACAAAAAACTAGCCGGGCGAAGTGGCGGGCGCCTGTAGTCCCAGCTACTCGGGAGGCTGAGGCAGGAGAATGGTGTGAACCCTGGAGGCGGAGCTTGCAGTGAGCTGAGATCCGGTCACTGTACTCCAGCCCGGGCGACAGAGCGAGACTCCGTCTCAAACAAACAAACAAAAAAAAGTAGATAATTTGCCAAGAAAATGTGAATCCATATTAAGAGCCTCAAATTTACTGTATCAGAAACTAACATTCTTTTACTAATTATTCTATCTTAATATCTTCATGGTATTTACCAGCATCTAAAATTGATATCTTCATATATTTACTTGTCTATTATATGCTTACTCTCACTAGAATACAAAATTCATCAGGGTAGAAATCTTGTCTGTTTTATTGACTGCTATAAGGCCAAAATATGTAACACTGCTGTGCAGTCAAGAGTTATTCAATAAATATATGTTGAGTGAAAAAAATGCAAACACTATTCAAAAAAACATTTTGAGTAGTTGAACACAAACTCTATGAAGTACATTACTGAATTGCTCATATTTTCAGTCTCTAAAAGGGAAGTAAAATCATTATATGAAAAATTTTACAACATATATGTACAATAAAAGCATATTGTACCGTATGCATGGTTTGAATGTGTTTCCCAAACTTTATGTGTTAGAAACTTAATTCCCAAAGTAACAGTATTGAGAAGTGGAATCTTTAAGAGGTGATTAGCTCATGAGAGCTATGCCCTTATGAATGAATTAATGTAATTATTGAAAGAGTGGGTTAGTTATCTCAAAAGTGGCTTCCTGATAAAAGGATGAGTTCTGACTCCCTCAATCCCTCCTTTATCTCCCTCTTTCTCTCTCTCTTTCTTTCACGAATGTGCTCTCTCACCCTGCCACCTTCCTCATGGGATAAAGACTCTGTCCAGATGCAAAGCCCTTGATTTTGGATTTTCCAGCCTTCAGAACTGTAAGAAATAAATCTCTGTTCTTTATAAGTAACCTGGTCTTTGGTATTCCATTAAATAAACCAAGACATCCTATATTGAGCTTGATGAATGCATATGTTTTGTAATGGGAGGAAAAAAAAATTATATTAGACAACTGTCATTATGTAATTTAGGGTTTTTAAACCATTGTGTATCTGATGTTTTTATGGCTTAAACATTATCATTAAATGTTTTAAATGGATCCATTTTTTTTTTTTTTTACAAGAAAATGTTTCAATATATGTAAAGAATTCTATTGGAGGTAAGGCTTCTCCTATCAAAATGTCAGCAAAAACCACAGAATGAAAAGGACTGAATATATGTGTTTTGTTTTTGTTTTTGTTTTTTTGAGACAAGATCTCACCCTGTCACCCAGGCTAGAATGCAGTGGTGTGATCTCCGCTCCAGCTCAATGCAACCACCACCTCCTGGGCTCAAGCAATCCTCCCACCTCCGCCTCCCAAGTAGCTGGGATTACAGGCACATGCCACCATGCCTAGCTAATTTTTATATTTTTTGTAGAGACATGGTTTCCCCGTGTTGCCCAGGCTGGTCTTGAACTCCAGAGCTCAAGAAATCTGCCCACCTCAGTCTCTGAAAATGCTTGAATATAAGTTTTGCATCTGCCATGTTTTACTTTAAGCTGATAAAATAGACCTTCTGGCAAAACTATTTATTTCGTATACATAGATGTATCTGATTTAATAAATTTAAGAACACAGTTAAAATGCATTTTATGCCTTCTAGATGTATGTTACTATGGACATACATGGTGGCTTCTTTATTATGCATTAGTTTATTCATTCACTTAATTATTCATTCATTTGAAAAATCATCTGGAAATGTGAAAATATCATGACTTAGCTGAGGCTGACTGAGGTAGGACAGTGCTAGGTAGTTGGGATATATACAGAAAAAGATCAGTTCCCTGTTTTAAAAGAATTTGCAATAGATTGGGAAAACAAAGCTGATCATTCTTTCATTTTTTCACTCATTCTTTCAGCAAGTATTTATTGTGTGCTTATGATGCACCAGGCACTGTGCCAATCCTGGGAACAAGACACTCAGTGTATTGGACATACTTCCTGATTTCAAATAATTTCATTATTTAGAGGACTGAAATTAATTAGTTGAGCCATAAAGTGGGGTGACTCTAAAATACTTTTATTAACACATATAAATACTTGTTCTTATATAAACAAGGTCATTTTATAAATGTTTGGACATACATACCTGGTATTCTGGCTTTCATGAGTAATCTAACATAAGTTCCTCTCCACATGGCTTGAATTTTAATTGCTGCTGCTACTTCCTCAGGAGAATACTCTTTATCACTTGTGGGCATAGAATATTTAACGTCCAGCCATTCCACTGGAAAGGGAAAAATAAACTTTGGACTGGAAATTATATTTAATCCCTTCCCCAAGTTTCAATGCCTTTAGCTGTTAAAGCCCTCCAACGTATAAAATTCTACATTCCAAGGGTTAGCATCATATTTAATATTGCCAGATCTAGGTGGTTCTTGTTAGAATGTAAGTATTCTGCAGGAGGGAAAACACACAAAATACGGACATCTTAGTGAACTACTATTGATTTCTGTGTGAATATAGCCAGAGATTTCTCTCAAAAATAAAAGACATGTCAAAATGATGGGAAGAAGAGGAAAGTAGGGTTACTCGGGTCAGAGGATCTTGCCAGAATTATTCAAATCAAACCATATAGATTAGTGACTTCCATATTTTTAAGGTTAGGAGTAAATAAAACAGGGAAGTTCTAGGCTCCCCTGGAAGTATATGTGGTGGGGATTAGGAGTAGGGGATACCCAGCAGGTCCTCGGAGCCCCTTGAGCTTTTAGAGCATTGCTTGAACTCCATGACAGTCCACGGAGATCTATTCCACTTACTCCACAAACACATTTCTCAAATTATTTACCTTACTTAAAACTAGGAATTCCTTGATTAAATATATACAGTTAATGGGTACCTAAAGAAACCTCTTCTAAGGAGGAATTGAGTAACTCCAAGTCCAAAACCATAGCCCGGAATGCAAATTTGAAGTTTGGAGGAGGTTTTGTTATTTGAACTTTTTTCATTAAACGCCATAAAGAAAGATGAAAAACCTGAAACAGATAAAGTACATTAATTTTTTTATAGCAAGAAAATAACCATTTCTCAGATATACACACAACCGAACAGAAGATTCTTTGAAGTCCCACTCACCCAGTAAGATACCAAAATTATCATTTGATTATTTCTAATTTAATAAAATGTAATCACTACAACAATGTTTATAATATAGGCTCAATTAAAATACGGCATTAAACTGGTAGAGGAGGTAAAGAATAAGGTAAAAAAATAGCATTATCCTTGTGCTTAAGCAAGTTAAATAGCTTATTTTATTGATTCTAAGATGCCATCCATTGTAAGACACATTATTATTTCATATGCTACTTAAAATGAAGAAATATTTCTTAGAGCTTTTTAAATCATTTAGTAGTGGTACTAATCTCATATTGAAAAAAACTCTTTTCGACTTAGGCAAAGCTTTTTCATCATCTGTCACATAGTTGTGTAATTATCAAAGTATAAAATGGAGTTTTTTGTTTTTTTTTTTTTAACCAAAATAGCTTCCTTCTGCATAAGTGATTCATTCACCAAGACCCTTTACATATTAAATCAGGGCCAGCTACATTGGGCACATGCGGAGTCATCTTGGTAGCATGAAATGGTGAACCAACCACATGGGCTCTCTTTCATCCAGGCTCAGTCATCTAACCTATCAGCAGTAGAAACTGACCCTGGTCTTTGATATGGTATCGTCCCCTGAGAAGTCTGGCCATTTACTTGGTGGCAAGCTGCTTCAGTGGACTAGACGTCCACTAGGTGGGTCACCGATTCCTTACAAGAATTGACTCCTGC
Organism: Rhinopithecus bieti; assembly: GCF_001698545.2. Classification (NCBI taxonomy): domain Eukaryota; kingdom Metazoa; phylum Chordata; class Mammalia; order Primates; family Cercopithecidae; genus Rhinopithecus; species Rhinopithecus bieti. Next base: position 1,947,820 of record NW_016806811.1, read on the forward strand.
CTCAGCTATGAGTTTGCTTTCTGTGTCCTTGGTACCTTGGCCAGCATCATTATCCAAGAGGTTATAGAAAATCTGGTTTGCAAACATGGGATTCAGCTAACATACCCGTGGACCAAGAGTTGCATTATAGAGTAAGGATCTAACCACTGGGAATAGTCTGGAACATGTTGGTCCTAACATATACCATACATAGAATTGATAAAATTCCTGGTAGATTGAAATGACACATAGAAGGCTCAGTTAAAAAGCCAGCCTGGAGATGACACTTGAAGTATGTACATATGAAATCAAAGACCAATATCTGGTACTGTATCTGCATAGTTAAAACACACAGGCCTGAGATTCAAAAGTTGCAAGTAAGATTGGCCTCCCTCCCCATCATCTGACATGACCCATTTGCAGAATCCGTGCCCGATTCCCCCACAATAACGGGTTTGCTAGATTACAGAACACATTTCTTGAAGGAAGGAAACAAGGGATAATCCTACCAGAGAATACGGTATTATTTACGACAAACCTAAACTATGACATATGTGAAGTTGCTTTGGGCCTCTCATCTTGGCAGATAAGCAGAAAAAAAGGAGTTAATATAACAGGATAGGAGGAGAATTCACATTGCTTATCATGAGTACTAGGGTTTCTGCTACATTGAGGGAGCAGGGAGAATTTAGTCTGAAACTTCCTGGGACATTTCTTGATGCTTCCATAGTGAATGAGTAATTGCAGCAACCATGGCCTGGCTAACAGTAAGGCAGCCAAGATCCTGCACCCATCATGATGGAGAATCTGGATCACCCACCCGGTGAGCCACTAGAAGAACTGGCTGCAAAAGAAGGCAATCTAGAATGGGTGGCAGAGGAGAGAGGTGTTGAATACTGATTGTGGCCTCAGGGCCAGTGGTAGTTATAGAGACTACAGCCTTTTTTGTCATATGGTGATTTAATTATTTATTTGTTTAATTTTAGACCTTGTGACCAGCTACCAACCTGAAGTATGGATGACAGAGTTTACTTAAAGGTGGGGGCACTATCAGACTTGTTCTACAGGTGAATTATGGTAAATATTTCTTGTTTATTACTCTCATGCTGTAGGTGAGAAGTTCTCAACTGGAGTTGATCTGCCCCTCAAGCAGCATTGCCAAATTAAATACATTACACTATAAGGGCAAGTACAAATCAAAAAATAAGAGACTTAATCACTCCCTATAAAAAGAAGGAAAGAGGTTGTATTCAGAACACTTGTAATGATAAGTTCTCTCTCTCTCTGCCTGTCTCTCTCTCTCTCTTCCTCTCTTTCTCTTACTCTTTCTTTCTCTCAGAAATGTATGTAAATCTTATTTATTTATTTATTTATATTTGAGATGGAATTTCACTCCTGTTGCCCAGGCTGGAGTGCAATGGCGTGATCTCGGCTTTTTGCAACCTCTGCCTCCCAGGTTCAAGCGATTCTCCTGCTTCAGCCTCCCGAGTAGCTGCGATTACAGGCACCCACCACCACATGTGACTAATTTTTCTGTTTTTAGTAGAGATGGAATTTCACCACGCTGGCCGGTAAATCTTTCTAAAAGCTAAGTAAGCCTCTTGCCCATTTAACAGCCCAGGAATGTTTTTCTCCAGGACCTAAGAACCATTTCTTTGAAATGTTAATCATCATGGAAGATAGCACCAGTATTTCCCAGTTTCTTTGGGAGAGTAGGAGACTAGCATTGGTAGGTACCTTGCTGATATGAAGGTGTTACAAGTATTTTTCTTTTGATAAAGCTAATTACCTAACACAGATGGTCACCCCTATACCAAGTGAATTTGGGATGAACTATGTTGTGTGGCAAGAGGTACTATGGAGTCCTTTTCCTTGAGGACTACATATTGTTTATCTTGACAGTTTGTGTGAAATGGGCTGTATCTGCTTGGGGTAAGATTTTTTTTGTTTGTTTTTTGTCTTTGCAATCTCTTAGCAGATTGCCTATGATGTGCATCATCTTCTGGCTTAAACTTCATTCAACGATAAATTGTTTTCCTTCTCTTCTGCCTTGTGAACAGGTCATCTAGGTTGCGAGATTTTATTTCTAATTATATTTCCTCAAGAACCCCAAACACCCAGTCAACTTTGAATAATGGATAAAATAAATTTTATATAAGTAATTTTATAAGTATACTGGGACAGTAGTATACTTCTGTCCTAAATATTGCACGTATGGTTTGTTTACACACAAAATACAGTTTAACTGGGTGTCCTGTATTTGTATTTACTAAATCTGACAATGCTACCCCTCCCTGCAGGGGCATCTGGCAATGTCTGAAGCCTTTTTCAGTTGTCACAACTGGAATCTACTGGTGTTTAAAGGGTGGAGACCAGAAATGCTATTAAACATCCTACAGGGCATTACAAATGAACTGTGGAAATATAAAGAATCATAAGAATCTACTATGTAAAATGATATGCCAACAAGTTGGTTAACCCAGAAGAAAAGGACAAATTCCTAGACACATAGAGGCAATATTAAATTAGTAATAACAAGTATCCCATGTTGACCAGGCACAATGCTCATGCCGCTAACCCCAGAACTTTGGGAGGCTAAGCCAGGAGGATTGCTTGAAGTCAGGAGTTGAAGACCCGCACAGGCAATATAGTGAGACCCCATCTCTTAAATTTTTGTTTGTTTTTAATAGCCAGGTGTGGTGGTGCATGCCGGCAGTTCTAGCCACTTGGGAGGGTAAGACAAGAGGATAGCTTGAGCCCAGGAGTTCAAGGCTGTAATGAGCTATGATCATGCTTCTGCAAGCCAGCCTGGTTGACAGAGCAAGACCTCATCTCTCGAAAAAAGAGAAAGTCTCCCATCAAACAAAAGTGCATGACCTGATGGCTTTACTGTTGAATTTTACAAAACACTTAAAGAAGAACTAATACAAATCCTTCTAAATCTCTTCCAAAAAAAAATTGAAGGAGAGACAATAATTATTTGACCCAAAATGTTAATAGTGTGAGGGTTAAAAAGCCAGACATAAGCCCACCTGGTTTTAGTGCAACTGCAGTGGACAGGTCCATATGTGCCTTGTGAAGGGGTTACCAGAAAGTCTCTTTGCTTCATCCCCTCATGGCTGCCCGTGAAGCCAGAATGCTACTTGGCCTGGCAGAGGCACACGTTGTAAGTGTGAGGAAGTCAAAGCCCTCGAGGGCAACCACCTAACATTGGGGAAAAGAGTTGGTGGAGAAAAACCACATCTTGCCATCCTTGAGTGGGAACTTTTAAAGGGATGTCCCACATAATTCCTCAGGACACCCTGCACGGCTGATTCCCAGTAACCACAGCAGTAATTGTCATGTCCTTTAACCAATTTCTTTCTCTTTCTCATTTCATTATTTTTACTCCCTCATTTCTGCTTTCTGAAATCACCTCCCAAATATATTATTTTCATCCAAAATATTTTCTCTGGCTCTGATTTGGGAGGTCACCTAATGGAAGACATACCATTTCAAAAAGAAAGTTTCCTCTTCTGAACATCATATTCCAAAGAAGCTTACCCTGAAGTGCTGTGCAGTTAGTTCTTTATCATGGAAGGGGACAGGGTAGTGAGCTCTTTGCAGATCCTTCAAAGCTGCAGAGAGTTTACCCTTATCTTTGAAATTAGCAATCACATTTCCAATAGCTTTCATAATCAACAGAGACTGTTCTGTAAATCGGCAGCTCTCCTGTGAAGACAAAGCATGGCAGCCACCCTCACTCATCCTTAAGTGTTATTTAGTTTATACAGATTAATGTCTGTTAAAATGTGAAACCTCTGCTGTATGGCTGATTCAATAATTCTTTATAGAGGATTTGACATCAAGGCAGTTTACTAAATTCTGCAATCTCAGAGATAAAAAACAAGGAATGCAATTCTTACCTGAGTGGGAACCCTGTAGGAGGAATATTCACCTCATATTGGGGATCATGGAAAATTTCCCCACCACGTTAATAACCAGACGTAGTTCTGAGGACATTTAGGATTAGCCTGAGAAAAAACTGTGTGGAGTTTGAGGACTGACAAACAGAGATTTCAGGGAGAAAGCCAGAAAGGTAAAAAAGATGAGAGGGTGATCTAGCATGGGCTGGTGGCTCTCTCCTGCTATAAACTGTAAAAAAAAAAAAAAAAAAAAAAATCATAAAGGAAGAAGGAGACAGGAATTTCAGGAAGTAACCAATTTTAAGAAATCGGAGAAAACTATGAGGTGTTTGGAGCTGTTGTTGTTGGTGTATGGTGGGTGGTCCTGGAGTTGCCTGGCAGCAGAATGAAAAAAGTAAAATTGGAAAACAAACAAACAAACAAACAAAAAATAAAATATTTTTTCCCCTTAGAGGGCACCATGGTGCAAACATGATTCTCGATTCTGTCCTGAAATTTTGGGGAATGGCCCAGCAAGTGTGCCTGGAGCACAGATGCCTTGCTAGGGTGAGAAACTGATGAAAGCAGATGCAACTGACTCATTATTGGAACACACTGACTTAGAATCCTGACAAAACCTACAGAAAGCTTCATCTCAGTGGTATCTCTCCCTAAGGTGAAACCATGACCAGAAAAGTTCTCTGGTCAAATATTAGATAGGGATGAATTATGGTTCTACGTAGCTTTAGTCTCTCTGCCCTTGGGTCAGTCTATTCTTTTTTGTTTCTTGGACTTGAGCTCCAACAATCTTTTCAACATCAGGAAGTGATATCTCCAGGGAAATGTGAGCCCACAGACCAAAATAAATAAACACCCGGGGAGATAAATTATCTAAAGGGAGACAACAAACTGACAATGTGTACCATATAAAGCAGAATTATTTTTTGAAAAACACAATTTGAAATAAGCAAGATAAACCTAGTTAGGGAAATAAGTGACATCTGTGTCTAAAGTGAACTTGCTGATTGGTGTGATCTTGCTGTGGCTGTTGAGCAAGAGAGAAAGAGAACTAGTGAGAGGTGGTACAGCAAACAGAGGAGGCAGCCCTGGGAACTCTTGCACAGCCACTGCTCAGACAAGGAAGAATGCATGAGTGTGACATGTGTAGGAGCCATCTGTTTGCCACAAAATTTGCTGGCTGGCTTAGAGAATCCCATCAATACAAGGTTGTGCTATTTGGAATTGTTTTTTGTTTGCTTGTTTCTTTTTTTTTTTTTTTTTTTTTTTTTTTTTTGGTGGGAAAGGGTTAGAGCTGAGGAAGCATCAGGAATTATACAGTGGGAAGGTCGTCTGCAAATATTCTCCCAAATGCACGTGCACAAAGGACATCTAAAACCAAGAGAAGATTTCAGGGGGCATACTGGTCCCGTTGACCTCATCTCTTCTTTCGGACCCCATCAGAACAGAGAAGCAAGAGAAACCAAGGAGAAAAGACCAAGAAGAGTGAGAGGAGACAAAGGTGAAGAGACTGAAGCTTCTGAGCTACTCTTTCCCTGCTAAATCCCGGAGACACATGCTCCAAATTCCTTAGGTAAAGGAAGAAATGAAAGGAGAGAAAGAGACCAAAATTTTAAACTGTATTAAAAACGACTACACTGATCTTTTATACCCCAAAGAACCAATGATACCACGGGATCTAACTAAGATATTAACAGAAATGAAAAGACATTCAACAGAGTAGAGGTGAGAGCAGTTGTTGGAGAAAAGTATACATATTTCTCTTGTATACCTACAGGCTTCAGACTTCATTATAGACTTCATGGTTGCATGTGGGGATTTCTTGCAGAGTATACTTAACTGTTTTAAAAGGTAAAAAATGAGTAAGTTGAATATAAAATAAAAGTGTGTTTAGTTCAAAATCTTTGAAAATAAAGCACATAAAAATTGCAGTTGTTGCTGGGCACAGTGGCTCGCGCTTGTGATCCCAGCACTTTGCGAGGCTGAGGCGGACAGATCATGAGGTCAGGAGTTTGAGACTAGCCTGGCCAACATAGTGAAACCCCGTCTCTACTAAAAATACAAAAAAAAAAAAAAAAAAAAAAATTGCGGGGTGTGGTGGCATGACCTGTAACCCTAGCTATTTGGGAGGCTGAGGCAAGGAGAATTGCTTGAATCTGGAAGGCAGAGGTTGCAGTGAGCCGACATCATCCCACTGCACTCCAGCCCTGGCAATAGTGCGAGACTCCACTTCTAAATAAATAAATAAATAAATAGCTGTTGCAAAAATACTCACTGGTTCGAAGTTGGGCAGTACGACGTGTTCATCCCCAATGACAAATGACACCATGCTGCAGATGTGTATGGCGTGTCCTACTGGGGAGTATGCGTTGAAGAGTAGCATGTGTCTCCTTAAAGAGAAGGGGTGCTGGATGAGAACGGAGTGCTTCCTGGGTGGTAGCATTTGACCTGTGAGTTGCTTGTTCACACTTTGGAACTCAAACAAAGTCAAAGGTTAGTGAAGAGTTCAATTTTTAACACAGATGAGATAAGGATCTTTGAATTTGCACTCTATAAGAACCCTACAGGATCACGAAATCTATACTTTACTTATTATGTAGGACAAACATAGTTAGACTAAATGCCAAACTTCTCTCTAGTGCACGCTGGAGTGACCTCCCACACACTGTAGTCATGGTGTGAAGACTAGTCTTGATTTCTCCCTAACAACAAGAAGAACTCAGGCCGGTATAGAACTGTGTAGGCTTCATAGTCTTTTTCTCACGAATGCATCATTTCATGTATGTTAATTGCGTCTCCTCTACCAGGTTGTTGTATCGTGAGAGCAGGGATATTCAAGTTCCTCCAGTTATTGAGCATTTAGAGCAGCAGTCCCCAATCTTTTTGGCACCAAGGACCGGTTTCACAGAAGACAATATTTCCATGGACTTGGTTTGGGGATGGTTTCAGAATGAAACTGTTCTACGTCAGATCATCAGGTATTGGATTCTTATAAGGAGCGTCCAGCCTGGATTCCTTGCATGTGCAGTTCACAATAGGATTCCCGCTCCTATGAGACTCTAATGCTGCTGATCTGACAGGAGGCAGAGCACAGGCACCGCTCACCTCCTGCTGTGTTGCCCAGTTCCTAATAGGCCTCGGACCGGCACCAGTCCATGGCCCTGGCGTTGGGGACTGCAGATTTAGAGCATGTTCAAAACATACATGCTGATGGTTTAGGTTCTGTGGGGGAAAAAGCGTGTATAAGAAGATTCTTTTTTTTTTTTTTTTTTTTTTCTTTTTTTTTTTTTTGAGACGGAGTCTGGCTCTGTCGTCCAGGCTGGAGTGCAGTAGCCGGATCTCAGCTCACTGCAAGCTCCGCCTCCCGGGTTTACGCCATTCTCCTGCCTCAGCCTCCCAAGTAGCTAGGACTACAGGCGCCCGCCTAGTCGCCCGGCTAGTTTTTTGTATTCTTTAGTAGAGACGGGGTTTCACCGTATTAGCCAGGGTGGTCTCGATCTCCTGACCTTGTGATCCGCCCATCTCGGCCTCCCAAAGTGCTGGGATTACAGGCTTGAGCCACCGCGCCCGGCCTATAAGAAGATTCTTTATTAAATTCCTTGTCCTCGGTTGTCTCAATGAATGAGCGCTCGGACAGAGTAATTTGATTTGCTGGAGTATAAAGGGGAGATGTGAGAAATGTTAAAGTTTCAAAATGTATTATTTTCTAGAAGTACTAGATGCCTGACACAATTATTTTAGCATTTGTTGCTGAGGCTTTGCTTTTTGCATAAGAGCCATAGTTTTTTGTTGATCATATAAAATAAGCATGATGGATCTTGGGAAAAAGTAAAAGCTAGTGAAAATGTTTATTTCAAAGCCTAGTGAAAATATTTATTTCATCTGAAATTTGAGGTAATATTTTGAATTTTATTCATCAAAATAAAAAACATTTCCATTATATGTATTTTCTCTAAAATTGAAACTAATGTGTTTAACCAGCTTTATCTGAATTAAAATATTATTTAACAAAATCAGCTACAGGAAAATCTAGATTGGCAGCGGAAAATGCGTATTTCTCAATTTGCATTTAAATAGAATCAAGGTTTTTGCTAAGTATTATAATATTGGTGAGAAAACTGTAAGAAATATTTATGAGAAAATTCATAATATTTAAAATATTATCAGTGTTATGTGTATAATACTTACAAATTAATTTTAGAAAATGCTGGGTTAAACAAGCTTACGCAGTATTGTTGACTAAATATATTCCCAGAATCTTTGACAATTATGAATCTCCCAAAGGGGTATTCATTGTACAGTATTTCTCAATGTAGTTTTTTGGAATTATTTTTCTCACGAATAATAATGATGGACCTATGCCTTGAGAAATTACTTTAAGAAACAATATCTTAGACTCTATATTGTTTACTTCTTTAGTAACCAACAATTTGCAAGGCTTCAAACCATTTTTATTATGGGAAAAATGAAGTCACTTCATACCCAACAGGCAGACGAACCACTGTAGCCTTGGTAGCATATGTGTGAATCTTCAGAACAAGATTGCCTGGTTTCAGAGATTTCCAAGAAAATGTCTCAGCTGTGAGAAGCCCAGGCTCTATGGGAGGACTGTCTTTCGTTAAGGCTTTAAGATAAGTAAAAAGGTATCAAAATTTGATTGTGAAAGTGCAGTTGGCATTCACTAGTACTGTTTTTTTTTAATTAAGTAACAACATAAATAATAATAATCAAGCATTAGAAATATTATTGAATGTTCACAAAACATTAGAAATTGCTCCAGGTAAATTACTAGAAAGAAACACTTAGGTCTTCCTGCCTGCTCAATGTTCTTCCTTATAACAATCCTCTCAAGTGAAGAAACCAGGAATAGGAAAATCAGAAGTAGGAGGACATTTTTCATTGTAGTATAGCATCGCTTTTATTATCTCTATGGTAGTAACTACAGTATCCCTCTAGATTCAATTTTAAAGGAAGAAAACATATTACATCTTGAAAAATAAGAGATTTCTCTAAAACAGCATAAAAATAGCTAAAAAAAACTCACTGTTTATCAAAAAAAAATTATTTTTTAAAGATGGATTCTCACTCTGTAACCCAAGCTGAAGTGCAGTGGTGCAATCTCGGTTCACTGCAACCTCCACCTCCTGGGTTCAAGCAATTCTCCTGCCTCAGTCCGTGGAGTACCTGGGATTACAGGCACCTGCCATCACCCCTGGCTAATTTGTGTATTTTTAGTAGAGACGGGGTTTCATCATGTTGGCCAGGCTGGTCTCGAACTCCTGACCTCAGGTGACCTGCCCACCTTGGCCTCCCAAAGTGCTACGATTACAGGAGTGAGACACCATGCCCAGCCTGTTTATCAAAATTTTTACCTTTGATTCAGTCTTTGACATTATGTAGAAAGCAGGCAATTAACAAAGTTTGAATTTAATATCAAGTTTTTCTTTAAAAATGGATAAATAATACGGGCTAATTGTTCATCAATGGCTGAGGGCAAAATACTTTCTCCCCTATTTCCAGAAAACACTGGAATTGAGGATAAAGGTCACAACATTACCTGAAATGCCTTCATGCCTATAGAATTTAAATGTTCTGGGATGTGGTGTGGCTTCAGAGCTTTTGGTTTGGTAGATGCACTAAACTTAGATCACTAAATTTTGGAAAATTTATTATACAACAAGTATTTTCTAGCCACCTACTCTACATTAGACACCATTCAAAACGTTGACAATACTTCAGTTTAAAAAAAAAAATCCCCGCCCTACATGTTGACAAACATTCAGTATCAAGCATTTGGGAAATACTTATTGTACACTTACAGTGCCATGTACTGTTAATTTGAGCTAAAGAAAAAAATTAGCAAAACAGGCCAAAGAATAAAAGAATGAAGTTTTGTGAGTGTGTTCCTGTGTGTGCATGTTTATGCAAGGGTTGGCTTTGCAGAAGAGCAGAGATTTTCTATCCATTAGAACAGAAGGAAGGTGGCCTAGATTTTGAGAGCGTTCATTGCGGGAAAGGGAGATAGAAATTCTGAAAGCAGAAATCATTTCTGATTTCTTCTGTCTCTTCAGTGAGATTAGCAGCAAGGTCATCAGCTGAACATGAGTGAGAGTAAGAGTAGGTGTTGAATATTTGAAGAGAGAGAGCATGTTTGAGGGTTTGCAATAGTCATCTACAGAAATAAGTAAGAGTGGGAGAATAAATGAACGAAAGAAATACTGGCAGTGCTTAAGGCCTTGTTGAGATTTGCGCTCCTCAAATTTAAGCAAGGCTAGCCAGTATGTTTGTTTTTCTCCCCTCCGATCACATTCAACTGCTGTCTTGAAATTGTGAGTTGGATATAGCATCAAGTTTAACCAATAGTGAAGTTTTTCCAGGAAAATTAGATGAGGGGTAAAAGAGCAAATGTGTGCAGGGTATCTCTGTGATGGACAGAAAAAAAAGTGGCAGGGTAGAGAGTAATGAAAGTCCCAGTATTTCCAAAATTGTAGGAGTGGGAGTTCTGTAGAGTGAACTAGAGAGTCAAGCAGCGAGGGGGGAAGTCGGGTGCTTGAAATTGAGATGATTCAGATGATGCACCAAAAAAAAAAAAAAAAAAAAAAAGTAACCTTAAAGTCTACAGAGTAACCATGAAAGGAGACCAAGGTGGGATAGAGGAAAAGATTGTTGGATAGAGGAAAAGATTGTTGGAACATCAAATCGAAAACAAATAGTTTGTTTTTCAATAGATGTTGAAATAATTAAGAACGATGACATTTGCAGGTCAACAACGACAGCAACAACAGATTGACTAAGTACACCAAAAAAGTGAACAGATTAGTACAACCAGAAAAGGTGCGGGTGGCAGGAGTGAGCATAATCCTTGGTGTCTGCAGAGTAAGAGCATCAGAGGAGGTGGTGTAGGTGGTCCAGTGGGACTCTGGAGAAACTCTGGAAAGGGAGGAAGTTCCTTCATTCATGGTCTTCTAAAAATCTTTTTAAATTAAAAAAAAATTTTTTTTGAGACAGAGTTTTGCTCTTGTTGCCCAGGTTGGAGTGCAATGGCACAATCTCAGCTCACTGCAACTTCTGCCTCCTGGGTCAAACGATTCTCCTGCCTCAGCCTCCTGAGTAGCTGGGATTACAGGCGCCTGCCATCACGCCCTGCTAAGTTTTGTTACTTTTAGTCGAGACGGGGTTTCACCATGCTGGCCAGGCTGGCCTAGAACTCCTGACTTCAGGTGATCCACCCGCCTCAGCCTCTCAAAGTGCTGGGATTACAGGTGTGAGCCACCACACCTGGCCTCTAAAAATCTTATTATTGCATGTTCCCTAGCCTGAACATGATCTGGGCTTTAAGGCTATCATTTTCTCAGAGTCCTCTTACCTCCATACTCCCCCCAGCGTACCAATGCAGAAAAGCAAACCAGTAGTTCAATAGGTTTTAGACTATCTACAAATAGATAGTAGGACACTCGTTCTTCTGAAAACTGCAAGAAATTAGAGCAGTTGTCATACTTAATATCAGTTGATCAATGCTATTATTTTCACTTGTAATGAAAACATAGTATAACATCTAAAATTTACAGGAAACTTAGTGTCAAAATAAACACTTTATGAATCTAATTGTATGAAGAAAATTATACTGGGTGAATGTTGGCAACCTTCTGTGGAAATTGCAGCGCTGTGTTAGACTACTAGCCGCCATATCAGAGAGAGGCAGAGCTCTCCTCTATGAGGAAAGAAAAGGGATACACTTGTTCCAGAAATAAGAAAGAGAAGAGACTGAGCCCAGGGCAGAGTAGTACTCAAGCATGGGTCTTTGATGGGCAGGAAGGCCACAGAGTAAGTAACTGTGGCAGATAATGGGAATGGCCAATTGGATGTCTTAAGTTATTTTACAGGGTGGTGCATGAAATAAGCACTCTCTTCCTTCTTTCCACAGGAGCTTCAGATACACACCTGCCGTGGTTTGGCTCTGTGTTTCCACCCAAATCTCATGTCGGATTGTAATCCCACATGTTGAAGGAGGGGCTTGGTGGGAAGTGATTGAATCAGGGGAGCAGACTTATCCCTTGCTTTTCTAGTGACGGAGTTCTCAGGAGATGTGGTTGTTTGAAAGCATGTGGCACTTCCCCCTTTGCTGTCTCTCTCTCTCTCTCTCTCCTGTTCTGCCATGGTAAGACATGTTTGCTTCCCCATCGCCTTCCACCATGACTGTAAATTTCCTGAGGCCTCCCAGCCATGCTTTCTGTACAGCCTGTGGAACTGTGAGGCAATTAAATCTCTTTTCTACATAAATTACCCAGTCTCAGATAGTTCTTTACAACAGTATGAGAACGGACTAACTCAATACCCACTGCTTGCTGACACAGTGGGCTGTGGGTTTTTATTTTGGAGATGGAATAAAGTGCTTAGTAAAATCAAAACTTCCATTAAAAGATAGTTACATAAAGGTTACATGCATATAATTTCAGTTCATCCTATATGAGTACTATCAATGTATCTAATTACACACTGATAGTACTTAATAATACTTAATAATTAATATAATTATTTAGATACATTAATGTATCTAATTACACAGAAAGGGTAAGCTATTTACCAAAGGTCACAGAGTTTGTAGTAGCAAAGATGTGAGAAAAAAGTAGGTATAGCCATCTGCATGACTCTAAGGCTGGCACTCTTGTCTAATACATTATTATTGCCTTTCACGTTCTCAGTGCTTCAACATAATTGTGAGGGATGGCACACACTAAACGTATTCAATTAACTTAATTGAAATATACTATACTTTAAAAGTTGTTCATATTCTACCACAGTATTTAAAAACCAGTTAATATATGAAAGACAAATATGTAGCAATGCTATGAAAAAGGAAGCCTTGTTATTTAATCAAGTATAACAAAGAGTGCTAGAAATGCTTGATACAATGTAATCATGACTTAAATGATTACTCCTCTCCCTATTTTCCATTTGTTTTCATTTGGCACTTTATTTTATTTGTTTCCCATCAGCTGTGACATGTTGATGATATAGAGTGTTGTTTCAAATATACACTATCTGAAAATATGAAAGACCCTTGGACTTGTGAGCCTGGCATGCATGCCTGAGAAGGAGTTTCTGCCTGGAGCTCATTTTCTGTCATTTTCAAGGGCCTGAGAATTGAAGGGTGGGGTGTTCCTAAAGGCCACACAGGGGCCTCTGCCCTGGTGTCAGCTCATGGCACCTTTGAAATGACCCTGCTCTAACTTCTCACTGAACACCAAGGGAACATCTGTGGATTGTGCTGAGGACAGGCTTCGGGCTCTGTGTCCCCAGCTCAGCAGGCCACTAAGGTCTGGAGTGTCTGGCCTCAGACCACAGCTGATCCTTCCTTTCAGGCCATACTAAATGCCAATAAGATTATATTACAATGCCTTCCAAGAAAGTTATTTTTTCACACCATTAATTTTTTAAAAAATTCAGGGAAATAAAAAGGAATGTCATAATTTTATTTCACCAAGCTGAGACATTTAAAAGAGAAAAAAAATTCTGTGCTTATCATCACCTCATAAGAATAAGATCAGAATAAAGAACAGTTGACCAGTTTACCACATACACTTTTAAATTAGGATGGTTATATGTACCAAAAGCTACTATGCAACTGTCTTTAGTAAATGACAGCCAACATTTATTATCACTTACCAATAAGCATTCTTCTATGTGTTTTACATGTGTTATTTCACATTTGATCTGCTTCATTTTCCTTAGATGTAAAATTATGGTAATAATATATCTTTTTTTTTATTATTATACTTTAAGTTCTAGGGTACATGTGCACGAAGTGCAGGTTTGTTGCATGTATACATGTCATGTTTGGTTTGTGCGCACCATTAACTCATCATTTCATTTAGGTATATCCCTTAATTGCTATCCTCCCCTTCTACCCCCTTCCCCACAATAAGACTCATGTGTGTGTTTTCTTCCTGTGTCCTGTTTGTTCAATTTCCCACTATGAGTGAGAAAGCAAGTATTTGGTGTTGTTATTAGTTTGCTGGAATGATGTTTCCAGCTGCAGCCATGGTCCTACAAAGGATGCAACTCATCCTTTTTATGGCTGCATAGTATTCCATTGTGTTGTGCCATATTTTCTTAATCCAGTCCTGTCACTGATGGACATTTTGGGTTGATTCCCAAGTCTTTGCTATGTATTTAATAGTGCTGCAATTATAACATGACGTGTTCCATGGCATTTATGCAGCATGACTATAATTGTTTCATCTAGTAATGGGATGGCTGGGTCAAATGGTATTTCTAGTTCTAGATCACTTTGAGGAACACCACACTGTTTTTCCACAATGGTTGAACTAGTTTCAGTCCCACCAACAGTGTAAAAGTGTTTCCTGTTTCTCCAATCCTCTCCAGCATCTGTTATTCCATGACTTTTTACATGATGCCATTCCTAAACTGGTGTGAGAGGTATCTCATTGTGGTTTTGATTTGCATTTTCTGATGGCGAGTTGATGATGAGCATTTGATGAATAATATCTCTTTCACAGGGTTTGCTCATGAGGAGTAAATGCAATAAAGAACCTAAGGCTACAACATCTGTAAACCATTGTCATTCAACATTGGCCAATAGGTTAAATATGAACTATTGCCTAAATTTAAACTGTAGACTGTACATTAATGTGATATTCATACTCTGGGTTAACTATTCCCCAATAATTGTTGTGTTATCTCTATAAGTCAAAAGTATTTTCCAGGTGTTTTCACATACCTAGGACTAGTGAAGGATTTTCTTTCCCCAGTCACTATTCTTTTTTCCTAGTAGGGGAGCCAGCCAATAGAGCAGCTCTTGAGGTCTGGACAAAAGTTTCTCTGCCCATTTTCATTCGTTACAAGTGCAATGGAAAAGTTTCAAGGACATCCTTACTTTCCCCACCTCTGCGTACTGCTCATGGAGGTGTGGGATTATCATAGGCGCTTGGGTGGGCCTTGTCTATGAAAGGACAATATGTAAATGTTAGCTACAGTTTAGTTTCCAGAATATGTGCTTAGTTTTTTCTTAAAATTCGCTCAATATGTGGTTTGTAATTACCTTAATTGGGACAATTTTAAATTTCATTCCTACCTCATGGCAGGATGTTCTTATAGTTGTAAACAAAAAGATTACGGCCCTTCTACTCATGCTAACAGTAAGTAGGGAAGGACGGGCACAGAGAAGCAATCAGAAAGTTGGGAGGGTGGGAGGCAAATGCCAGGGGAACATAGAGCATACAGAGGGCATGAAGCTGAGCCTCTTTTTTTTTTTTTTTTTTTTTTTGAAGGAGTCTCACTCTTGCCCAGGCTGGAGTGCAGTGGTGCAATGTCAGCTCACTGCAGCCTCTGCCTGCCAGGTTCAAGCAATTCTCCTGCCTCAGTCTCCTGAGTAGCTGGGATTACAGGCACACGCCAACAGGCCTGGCTAATTTTTGTATTTTTAGTAGAGATGGGGTTTCACCATGTTGGTCTGGCTGGTGAAGCTGAGCCTCTTAACCAAGACTCCATGGCAAGGGAAGGGAAGCCTCACAGTGTCAAGGGCATCTATGCTATTCTGAAGGATTTCTAGGCATTAGCTGAACAAGAGCAAAGAGGATAACAGGGATGAAAGGGTAGAAACTCCAGGCAGAGGGATAATATGGGGGAAAAAATGCAGGCATAATGGTGGAGTGTCCTTATGTTTTAGGAAGCATAAATACTAATTGAAACCAAATCTAGTGAATTTATTTGTGCATGTCCTTCATTTTTTTCATAAATCAAATTTTTCTTAATGTGTATTTGTGTAATAATTCAGGCCAGGATTCAACACAGTCAGAAGGATCGCATTTGTGGTTATGAGCTAGTGGAATTTTCCTTATTGTTTGGATAAGGGTTAGTGGGAGACTCTAAAAAATAATTTTTAAAAATATAATTATGTTACAAGTTTAGAAATGTTTTGAGAAATTTGAAGATGTTTCCCACTGGTGTGATTCTACCAAAATTTAAAGAGAATAGAAAAGATTCTAATATATTTACCTTAAATTCTGATTTTGAAAGTTAAGGCAATATGAACTTGACTTGTGGAAAATATATATATTTCTGAAAAAAAGACATTTTTAACAGGTTATTGTCATTATAGGTTAATACTACATGTTAAGTTTAAAGATTAATACTACATGTTAAGTTTCTTATAATCAAATAATTGTAAGAAGAAAGTTAAAAAATAACAACAGTATTGGGTCAGTTGCCCTAAAGGGACAAGAATGATTCCTGTGAATAAAATTTCTTCATTTTAATTAAGAAACAAACCTTTGAGGAGAAGTGGAAACTGGCCTAAATTGGTTTGGCTATTAATATGTTATATGGATAATCAATATACTTATTTTCCCTTTTATAATGTTTATTTGATATTATACCAACCTAGGCTGTTATTGGCTTATTTTGAATGATGCTAAGAATTAAGAGGTTGTATAACCACTATATTAAATATGCAACAATAAATCCTAATGTGACTTTGTATACTAATGCAGCTCAGGGTTTAACCACTACGACATAGTCAGATTGATCCCATTGGGATACTTACTGAAAACAAACACAGAAATCTTCAAAATCTAACCATATTTCTTTAGAAACACCATTATTTGTCATTGGAAGTTCTTCCTGAGATTTTTCCTGTGTTTCTGTGGTTTGGCTGACTATATCTCTTTCCAAGTTTAATCCATCACTCTGATGGGCATCACCCAATCCAAAGTCGGTTTGTTCCTCTGTGCCTAGAAGACACACATGTCAAACACACCTTATATTGTTAAACAACAAGTTATTGAGATACATAAAATGATAAAGGGAAAGTTAAATATCAAAGTCTATTTTTGGGAAAATATTTACTGAGATAATCCAGGCTTCATACATTTATGGAGGTCCACACAGAGACACACTTCATACACATAGGAGAATTTAATAATAATTTCTATGCATATTAGAGTGTTCAGAAATTTCAAAATTACTTTGATAAATTTGTTCATAGATTCTTTAGAGATTGTGAAGTTACAACAGAAATTAGCTAGATTCTTTACTTAAAATCTGCTATTGATGGACATATTCTTATAGCAGGGGATGGCTTAGACAACAGAAAGGGAAATAAAAACTTGAAAGATCTAGTGCAACAAATGTGTTTCAGTAAGACATCTAATTACTCCCCACCGTCAGTGGTTCTAGAGCCTTATTTTGTATTTGCCAAGTAATGTGGCATACTATTCATTTTTCTTTTTCTTTTTTTTTCTTTTTTTTTTTTTGTTGAGACAGAGTCTTGCTCTATCGCCAGATTGGAGTGTAGTGGCACAATCTCAGCTCACTACAACCTCTGACTCCCTGGTTCAAGCGATTCTCCTGCCTCAGCCTCCTGAGTAGCTGGGACTACAGGCACACACCACCATGCCCAGCTAATTTTTATATTTTTAGTAGAGACAGGGTTTCATCATTTTGGCCAGGACGGTCTCGATCTGCCTCTTGATCTGCCCGACTCAGCCTCCGCAAGTGCTGAGATTACAGGCGTGAGCCACCGCACCTGGCCGGCACAGCATTCCTGTAGACTTCTGGATCCAAAATTATATATATAATTTTGAATTCAAGTCTTTTATTTAGAAACTAAGAAATTTGCAATGGTTTCAGTGTTTTGATCTCAGGGTGCAGCATTAAAACAGATGAACTTTATTCATGGGTCTTTAATCAGATCTTCTTTTATTTTATTTTAGCTTCAATTTAACAATTAAAATTATCTCTTTTTTTAAAGCCCAGAGCAGACTAGGCTCAGCAAATCAAAGGAGACACTGAAGAAAGCCTGCTGAGAGCCAGAAGTGAAGCTGTGAAGAAGCAGAGACGCCCCTCTGTATCTTGATGTACATTGAAAAAAGTCACAGGAAAATTATTAATTTACCTTTTCCAAGTATAACTTGTGAAGCAGCGTTTCCCTATGAATTAAAATAAACACATTTTGAAACCATTTTGAATTCAACAAAACATTACAGCTATCCAAAGCACCAACGTTACTAAAAGAGCTAATATAGTTTCTTAAACCTTGAAGAAATAGGTTTTGTGAAAATTTGCTAAAACCTACCAACAAAAAATTTGTTTTTAACTTTAAGTGTCAAAGGACATGAATTGAATTAAATAATTGACTGAGTATTTAAGTTTGTCACATTAAGACACAAAATATGTTAATTTATTAAATGACTGAATCATGTAACAAGAGTTAAATTAAAACAGTAATATCCCTAAGTAGACATATTACTTGGCACAAGGTACCAGCCATTAATATAGAGAAATTAGTAAGATTATGACTGGCAAGTAATGTACAGAACCTAAAGAGGCTGATTTCAATTATAAAAATGACTCCTGAAAGTTTTAACAAGGAATTTAAATTGAATTCATGTGTATATAAATTTTGTTTTAATTATTTAATATCAAATAATTGTGTTCTGGAACACAATTAAAATAAATGTAAAAGTAAAATGGCAAAACTCATACAGGCTAATTACAGGTAATGTCAATATTTTTTTTTGATTATGTAAAGTGGATGGAAGAGATAGCAAAGTAGTGACAGGTAAATACTAAGTGCAAAGCAAAGCCTATCCATGCCTTAGGACCTCAGAAGCAATGAGTGGATTAGTAGGTATCTCAGGAGGAAAGAATGAGATATGGGCTGAAAACATGGACATGGGTTGAATGTCTATACAAGGAACTCCACTTCTTCTCCCTAATCTTTCTGGTTCAGCATCCAATCTTCTGCCTAAACAGCACACTTGAAATTGCTTCAAGTGGAGAAATTAAATGAGAAATCTCTTATTCTGAATTCACAGATACTCTGGAAGTAGAAGAGTCTACTGTACAGAGGAATTAAGTGAAAGTTCACAAGCTAAGTGCTGAGACTCTCAGCTTCCCTGTGCTTGGCCTTCATGGATGGACAAGCATATATCATTCCCTGTGATCAACCTTAGAGGACCGTTAACTGGAGAAACTCACCAGAGTCAGGGAAAAAAGCTCAAGCTGCAAGATACACTTTGGCAGCCAGCCCTACCTCCATATAAAACTCATTCATCCTCAATTAAGTTAGAGCCAACAGTTGATAAGCTCTGGCCATGCCATTGAGCTGCTTCTAATCAGCAACTATTTGGTACCTTAAATTTCTTAAATATATATGTACAACAAAGTATTGGCAAACAATTGAGGACAGATTCTTATATGAAAGAAAGAAGCTAACAATTGTGGGTGGCAAGATTCACAGAAAACAGAAACAATATTATGTGGAGCAATTTTAAAAGATTAGTAATAGTAGAAAATAAGAGGATACTCATCTATCAAATAATGAACTTCTACAAAAAATAAAAAATGAGAGAGCTCTTAGAAACTAAAAATAGAATAAGTGGAATAAACAATATAAGTTTTAGGCACTGAAGCTGATACAGACAAACTACGAAACTCGTAGAAGAAAACATAGAAGGAAGCTTCATGACACTGGATTTGGCAACACAAATAAAAAATAGGTAAGTTGAACATCAAAGTAACAAAAGAAAACTTCTGTACACTGAAGGACACAATCAACAGAGTCAGACTGCAACTTACAAATTGGGAGACAATATTTGCAAATTATATATCTGATAAGATGAAAATATAATAATACACATAGAATTTCTAAAAAGAACAAAAACAAAATAACCCAAACAATGCAATTAAAAAATGGGCAAAGAATTTGAATAGACCCTTCTAGAAGACATACAAATGGCCAAGAGCACATGAAAAGATTTTCAATATCATGAATCATTAGAGAAATACAAACCAAAATTACAATGAGACACCATTTCATGCCCATTAAGGTGGCTACCATAAACAATTCACACAGAGAATAATAAATGTTGGTAAGGATGTAGAGAAATTTGAGAGGCACTGTTGAGAATGTGACATGGTGTGGTCACTATGGAAAACAGTGTGGTGGTTCCTCAAACGATTACCATATCCAGCAATTCTACTCTTAGATATATTCCCAAAAGCACTGAAAGCAGTCTCAAGGAGATAGGTGTACGCCCAAATTCACAGTAGCATTACTCACGATATCTAAAAGGTTGATGCAACCCAATATCAATTGAGGAATGACTGGATAAACAGAATGTGACATACACATACAATGGAATATCATTTAGTCGTAAACAGGGAAGAAATCTTGCCACATGTACAAACATAGGTGAAGCCTGAGAACATTAACATTATGCCCAGTGAAATAAGTCAATCACAAAAGCAGGAATACTTTATTATTCCACTTATGTGAAGTACCCGGAATAGTCAAAGTTATAGGAACAGAAAGTGGAATGGTGGGTTTCATGAGCTGTGGGGAGGGGACAATCAGAAGCTTTTAAATGCAGATAGAGTTTTACTTTTGCACGATGAAAAGAATTCTGGAGATTGGTCGTACAACAGTGAAAACGTATTCAATACTACTGAACTGCACACTTAAAGATGGTTAAGATGGCAAATGTTATGTTGCGTGTATTTTACTAAAACTAAACAGTTTTAAAATATTTAAAATCAATAAGGATAAATATATTTAAATAAATGAGAAAAAAATCAAGTACATTAGAGAGTGAATTGGGAGAAAGGTAGTATAATAGAAGATCCACAAAGCAGAGAAAAATGAGGAGAGAAAATGATTGAGGAAGTGGTATAAAAATTTCTCCAGAACTGAATAATTTGACTTCAGGTTGAAGCGTTTCATGGAGTATGCAGAATAATTCATGTTAAAAAAAAAAAAAGACCCGGGACCAGGCATGGTGGCTCACGCCTCTCAGGACTTTGGGAGGCCAAGGTGGGTGGATCACCTGAGGTCAGGAATTTAAGACTGGCCTGGCCAACGTGGCCAAACCCCATCTCTACTAAAACTACAAAAAAAATTAGCCAGGCGTGGTGGTGGGTGCCTATAGTCCCAGCTACTTGGGAGGCTGAGACAGGAGAATCACTTGAACCTGGGAGGTGGAGGTTTCAGTGAGCCGAGATCGCGCCACTGCACTCCAGCCTGGGTAACAGAGTGAGACTATGTCTCAAACAAAACAAAACATCCATACCAAGGCCAATGAGTGAAATTTCATTATGCCAAGAATGGAAATAAGGTCCTAAAAGAGTCACATATAAAAGATTAGGAACCAGAATATCAGAATGCCTTTTCTTTGACAGGATCTGGCTCTGTTGCCCAAGCTGGAGTTCAGTAGCATGATCTTATTTCTCTCCAGCCTCAAACTCCTGGGCTCAAGCCATCCTGCTGCCTCAGCCTCCCATATAGCTGGGACAACAGTCATGCCCCCCTATGCCTGGCTAATGTTTGTGGGGTTTTTGTTGTTGTTATTTGTTTGTTTGTTTTTGTAGAGATGGGGTTTCGCCATCTTGTGCAGGTTGTCTCAAACTCCTTAGCTAAAGCAAGCCACGTGCCTCAGCTTACCAACATGCTGGGATTACAGGTGTGAGATACCATGCCTAACCCAGAATGTCATCTTTAAATCAAGAGCAATGCTTAAAATTAGAAGACAAGGGATTAAATAAGACCTTTAAAATTTTGAAGAAATGACTTCTAAATTGGAATTTTATATCCTGCCAGAATATAAATTAGGTGGGAGAATGGAATGTAGGCATCTTCAAGCATGCAAGTTCTCATATATTTTACTTCCTGTACATCTTTTCTGAGGAAGTATTGGAAGATATGCTACACTAAAATTAGGGTTTAAACCATGAAAGAAGAGAGACCAAAAATAGGAAATCCATCAGAGAAGAGAGACAAAAGGAAGTCTAAAGGTACCAGGAGCAAAGTTCTCTCAGTTTGCACTGAAGCAAGACAGCAAAAGAGTGCATGGGTGATGTTTCCAAAAAAAAAGAAAAAAGAACTGGCATTTATAAAATATTAGATGTATTTGACTATGTAGAAAATGATGTATAGAGATATTTTAATTTTTGTAGTGTTTGGAAAGACCTACTAATGNAAAAAAAACAATTGATAATACCTCTCTAAATTAGAAATATCTGTTACCTTTGAGTCAGGAATTTCAATGTCTAGGAATCCATCCTGTTATACCAGATCATGTGTGAAATGAACTATTAGTATTAATTTATTGTAACATTATTTGTAATGGCATAAAACTGGCAATACCCTAAATGTCAATTAATGCAAGGTGGCTTAACTAAATTTTGGTATTATCCAAGCAAAAGTGTGAGACAGTTTTGTATGTAGTAATATGGGAGGCTCTAGAATATGTGCCATTAAGTAGAAAACAAAAAGATACGTAACTTGCATTTGGCATGATACTATTTGCATAAAATACGCATATTCACATATATTAGCTTATGTATTATGTATAATATGCATATATGCATATATTAAAGCATGACATATAATATTTTTATACTTACGTGTCCAAATAGATATGTGCCCAATTTTGTAATGCCTAGATTTGGTGTGTACATAAAATCATGCATAAAACTTGTTGAAGATTCAGAATTAGCATACAAGTGTGCCCTCCACCTCTCTCTATAGGACCCCAGAGCTGCCTGAATGAAGAGAAGTGCAGACCCCTGGAGACGACCTCTTTCCACTATACGCACAAGCTTTCTAAGCTTAGAATTGATCTCCTTAAGCTGAATCTGCAGTCATGGCCTGAGCTAATGGCTGTGAACCCCCCAAATCTGAGACAGGTCTCAGTTAATTTAGAAAGTTTATGTTGCCAAGGTTGAGGACACACCCCCATGACACAGCCTCAGGAAGGCCTGATGACACGTGCCCAAGGTTGATCGCACCCAGAACAATTGCTTCCTCTCTGCCCCCTTAGTCTTGTGCATCCCTAGCTATGCAATTTCGGTATCTGCTCTAGTGTCATTTAGTCAGGGAAGTCTCTCTCAGTGTTCCCTGATTAGATCAGAGCGATTTGAAATGACATTCCTATTTCCTATATGCATTGTACATAATACTTCACGTTGTCATTATAGAGTCATGAAATAATGTAGATAATGAGTTATCTTCACTGCCCACACTCTTAAACACTGTGCTATACTGATCCTCCTGCACGAAGGATGAAAATGATGGTAAAATAAAATGGTGCTGTTGATAATGATGGCGGTGGGAATCAATACAAACATTTCTGATGAGTATCATTGCGCGAAGGGCCCAAATGTATAGGGTGTTAATAACGATGTCTGAAAAAAACTAATATTCAAAGAAAAAATCTTCCTAAATAAACCATGCAAACACTCTTCGCTCTATTTTATTCTCTCTGTATTAAAGATGCTTTTTCACACAGGGTCTTAAACATTTATGAGGAAAGCAAATGACTGAGACCTTATGCTGCAATAGCCACACTGCCTCTGAGACAGGAAAATAGGGCCCAGGGGCAGGAAACTAAAGGCCGATTCGTACTGACTCAAGGAAAATCACCATGGTCTGGGGACAGGGAATCTGAGCTTAATTTATACTAACTTCCTAAAGGAAAAAACACCAAGATCTGGAGACAGGAAATCTAAGGCCAGTTCACACTAACTCCCCAAAACTGAATCAAGAGGAAAACTCCTGCGTCTGGGGACAGGGAACCTATGGCCAATTAACACAGACTTCCTAAAGCTAAACCAAAAGGGAAAAACCCCACGTCCCCAGAACAAGTAACAAAGGACCAAAGGGTACTCTCCCTGCAACCTTCCCCTTCCACCATGTCTCACATGGACAGGGAGCGTGTCATGGATCGGCCATCGATCAAACAGGGACCATCTTTTTTCTTTTTTTTTTTTTTTTGAGACGGAGTCTTGCTCTGTCGCCCAGGCTGGAGTGCAGTGAGGCAATCTGGGCTCACTGCAAGCTCCGCCTCCCAGGTTCATGCCATTCTCCGGCCTCAGCCTCCTAAGTAGCTGGGACTCCAGGCGCCCGCCACCGCACCCGGCTAATTTTTTGTATTTTCAGTAGAGACGAGGTTTCACTGTGGTCTCGATGTGTTGACCTTGTGATCCACCCGCCTTGGCCTCCCAGAGTGCTGGGATTACAGGCGTGAATCACCACGCCCGGCCTAATGCTTCTTGTAGTAAAGTGAGCAAAGGAAACAGTGCAGTAATTTGCTTGTATAAAACCTTGCGTAAGAAATGTTATAATATTTGCTTCAGCAGTAATAATCCTTACAAAACAAGAATGTTGATTCAACCAAAGATTAGGAAATGACAAAATCTTGAAGACAGGGGAAAGTGTAGATATGGGATAGTAAGTGAGTTCAGGTGTGCTAAATCCTTATCTCCCATTACAGGAAGTCAAGAGATAACGTCTAAATTAACAGATCAAGATATAATAGCATGTAGTCATTCAACAAATATGTCATGGTGTTTGCTATATGCTAGGCATTTTTACAGGTGCTGAGGGAGAAACAAAATATAATAAAATCAATTTCTCTGCCCTCATGAAGCCTACTATTTAGAATTATGGAGATACATACCAGAAGAAACAGTTAAATAAAATAAAAGTGCATGACTCTTGAGAAGAAGATTGAAAAATGAGTAGGTATAGAGCACGCTGGCTATTATTTTATGATGATCTTCTGGATAATCTTTACCTCTTTAAAACTAATGCAATCAATAATTTAAATTTAAAAAACTTCAAAAAATGTTGACAGATATTCATTCTCCTCAATCACCTATTAGTCTCTACTTTCTAATTAACACGAATAGTTTTGTTGATCTGTATGTGATGATGTGCCCTCCAGATATCTTATACCATCACATATGCTATCACATTCAACAAATAAAAGCCAAACCAATTAAAGACCAGTTTTTCAAAGTTTTATTATGATTTGGAACATCAGTTTATGGATACCTTTCAACTCCAAGAATCTATTATTATAACTTAGAATTATATTTACAAGCATTATCATCTTGTAATGGCTTGAAATTTCATTATAAAGTTTGAAAGTTGCATAATAATTCCTCTAAAAACAATTAATTGTGTATCCATATGAGAAAAAAAAAAATTGGACTCATCATTTTATATCACACACAAAATCAGTTCCAAATTAATTGGATTTTATAAAAGTAAAACTATAACATTGTACAAGATGATTAGAAAATAGCTTTAGGACCTAAGAATAGGGAAAATTTCTTAAATAAGATCTAGAAATCTCCATCATATATAATCATAATATGATTATATATATGCAATATGATTATATATGATGGAGATTTCTAGATCTGGTTTAAGGAACCAGATTTGTATATGAATATATAAATAAATTCAACCACATTAAAAATACAAATAATTTGTTTATACAAAGACACAATTTTCAGGAGATCTTAGCAGTCATAGGGCAGAACAGGACTTTCCTGTATTTGCCCCTGCAAAACATCAATTTAAACAATAATCCACATAAGAAAATATCTTCATAAGAGCTAAAGAAACTTGGTGAAAGATTATAGCAACTGAATGTAGCACAGAAATAAGACACATTGAAGAGGGTAGGAAGGACAGTATTGCATCACACACATCACTCCCAATCCCAGGCAAAGGGAGATACCCTCTATTTGGGAGAAGAAAAAAAAAGGAAGTAAGGACTGGAGTTTGCCTTGGACTTAAACACAGGCTGGACCAGTAAAGCAGTAAAGTAGATCCCTACCAGGCCTAGGGTCCAGGCCACCCAGTAGACCCTAGTGGCTGGCTGGCCCCCATAAACTGAGGCCCAGGCCCACCCTTGCAGAAGCTGGTACTCTAAGCCTATGCAGCATAAGTCTAGCCTCTGTGGACCCAGATTTCAGGCTGGTTTCCAGGGACACACATTAGGCCCTGTTCTGTAGACCCAAGTGCCAGGGTTGCCCACCTGCTGATCTAGGCATTAGACCAGACTGCTCAAGGAATACAGTGACAAACCTGCCTGTGGGCAACCTGTCAGAAATCTCTAGATGATCTGACTGGTGAAGGGCTTTCAAAGACAAAGTCAGTCTGCAAAAATTGGAATAATTTTCTACTCTTTTGAATTTATAGACAGCAACACATGGTTACAAGCATCAAGAACAATAATGGAAACATGACCCCACCGAAAGAACAAAATAAAACACCAAAAGCCAGCTCTAATGAAATAGAGATTTATAATCTGCCTGACAAAAATGTGAAATGATTGTTTTAAGGAAACTCAGTGAACTTAAAAAAATACCAAAACACAATTAAGTGATATCTGGAAAACAATGAACAACTAAGACAAGAAACTTAATAAAGAGGTTGGAATTATTTTAACAAATTAAACAAATTCTAGAGGTGAAAATTACAATGAATGAAATGAAACAAAAAATGAAAGAGAAGGTCAACAGCAGAATCAATCAAGCAGATAAGCAAAAGAAAGAAACTGTAAAACTGAAGACAGGCTATTGGAAAATATGTACTCAAATGAGGAAAAAAGGAAAGGAATGAAAAAGGACTACATGGTTTATGGGGCAGTATCAAAAGAGCAAATATTTGAGTTCAAAAAAGAGAAGACAGAGACAAAGGAGTAGAAACTTACTTAAAGAAATAATAGCAGAAAACCTCTCAAATCTGGGGAAAGTTATATATATTCAGGTAGAGGAAGGTAGAAGGTCTTCAAAATCAGATTAAAATCCAAATAAGGTAGAAGGTCTTCAAAATCCAAATAAGACTATACACCAAGACATACTGTAATCAAACTGTCAGTAATCAAAGACAAAGAGAGGATTCTGAAAGTAGCAAGAGAAATGAAGCAAATAAGGAGTTCTAATTTATCAGCAAATTTCTTAGTTGAAACCTCACAGGCTTGGAGAGAATGGGACAATATATTCAAGGTACTGAAGAAAATCATACCAAACAAGAATACTATACTTTAAAATATGTCCTTCAAAACTGAAGTGGAGATAAAACTTTCCCAAACAAACAAAAGCTGAGGGAATTCATCACCACCAGACCTGTTTACGAGAAATACTAAAGGGAATTCTTCAAGTTGAAAGAAAAGAATGATAATCAGTAACATTAAAAAAATGAAAATTTAAAAATTCAGAATACTTTAATACTGTAATGGTGATGTTTAAATCACTTACATCTTTAGTATGAATGTTAAAAGAAAAAATATATTTAAAATAATAATAACTGCAATAATTTGTCAAGGGATGCACAATATAAAAGATTGTAAATTGTTACATCAAAAATACAAACCATAAGAGAGACAGAGTAAAAGTGTAGAGTTTTTGTATGCGATCAAAGTTAAGTTGCTATCAGCTTAGAATATGCTGTTACAACCATAAGATGTTTTATGTAAGCCTCATGGTATTCATAAAGTTACAACCTATAGTAGATACCCAAAATCAAAGCAAACCACTGAAAACATAACCTAATCACAAAGGAAAACAGAAGAGAAGGAACAAAGGGTCTACAAAACAACCAGAAAAAAAAAAAAAATAATGAAATAACAGTAGTAAGTGCTTACCTACCAATAATCACCTTGAATGTAAATGGATTAAATTCTCCAATCAAAAGGAATAGAGTGGCAGAATGTATTTAAAACACAGACTCAACTATATACTGCCTACAGGAGACTTACTTCACCTTTAAAGACACATAAAGACTGAAAATAAAAAGATGGGAAAGGATATTCTGTGCAAATATAAGGCAAAAGAGAGCAGGGATAGCGATATTTATATCAGATAAAATAGACAGTAAGCCAAAAACGGTAAAGAAGAGACAAATAAGGTTATTTCATAATGATAAAGGTGTCCATTGCTTAACAGGATACAAATATTTATGCATCCAACATTAGAGCACCTAACTGTATAAAGTTATAAATATTTATGCATCCAACATTAGAGCACCTAACTGTATAAAGCAATATTAATAGATCTAAAGGGGGAGAGAGACTGCAATACAATAATAGTTGGAGTCTTCAATACTCCTCTTTCAGCAAAGGATAGCTCATCCAGACAAAAAATCAAAAAGAAAACATCAGACTTAAACTACACTTTAGATCAAATGGACCTAATGGATACATACAGCACATTGCATCTAGCAGCAGTGGAATACGCATTCTTCTCAAGCTCACAAGGAACATTCTCCAGGATACTCATATGTTAGGCCACAAAACAAGTCTTAACAAATTAAAGAAGATTGAAATCATATAGCTACCTTTTATAACCACAATGGAATGAGTCTAAAAATCAATAACAGGAGGCATTTCAGAAAATTCACAAATACATGTAAACTAAACAATGTGCTTCTGAACAAGATATTAAGAGGGAAATTTTTAGAATGTCTTGAGACAAATGAAAATTGACACAGTAACATATGAAAATTTATAGGATGCAGCAAATAAAGCTCTAATTGGGAAATTTAAAGAAGAATTTCAAATTTGAAACCTAAGGCTACACCTCAGGGAACTAGAAGAAAAGAAAGCAAACTAAACCTAAAATTAGTAGAAGAAAGGAAATAATAAAGCCCAGAGCAGAAATAAACAAGAAAAAAGAAAACTGAGCTGATTTTTGAAAAGATAAACAAAACTGACAAACCTTTTGCTAGACTAATTAAGAAAAAGTAGAGAAGACTCAAACACAATCAGAAATAAAAAAGGAAGCATTACAAATGATACTGCAAAAATACCAACAATCCTAAGAATCTACTATGTATAATTACATGACAACCAATTGGATAACCTAGAAGAAACAAATTTCTAGACATATACAACTTACCAAGACTGAATCATAAAAATATAAAATCTGAGCAGAACAATATGAGCAAGGGGATTACATTAGTAATAAAAACTGTAGCTCACATCTGTAATCCCAGCACTTTGGGAGGCTGAGGCAGGTAGATGACGAGGTCAAGAGATCGAAACCATCCTGGCCAACATGGTGAAATCCCATCTCTACTAAAAATACAACAAGTTAGCTGGGTGTGGTGGCATGCACCTGCAGCCCCAACTACATGGGAGGCTGAGGCAGGAGAATCACTTGAACCCAGGAGGCAGAGGTTGCAGAGACCCCAGACTGCACCACTGCACTACAGCCTGGCAACAGAGCGAGACTCCATCTCAAACAAACAAACAAACAAAACAAAAAACTGAACCCATGTTGGCCAGGTGCAATGCTTATGCCTGTAATTCCAGAACTTTGGGAAGCCAAGCCAGAAGGATTGAAGCGAAGAGTTTGAGACTAGCCTAGGCAACATAGCAAGACCTTATTTGTAATTTTTTTTTTAATTAACCAAGTGTGGTGGTGCATGCCTGTAGTAACAGCTACTTGGGAGGGTAAGGCAGGAAGATTGCTTGAGCCCAGGAGTTCAAGGCTGCAGTAAGTTATGATCATGCCACTGCACTCCAGCCTTGGCAACAGGGAAAGACCCTATATCTTTAAATAAAAAGTCTCTTATAAAAGAAAAGTCCAAGACCTTATGGCTTCACTGCTGAATTCTACCAAATATTTAAACAAGAATTACTACCATCCTTCTAAAACTCTTCCAAAAAATCTCACAAAGAGGGAATACTTTCAAACTAATTATACAGGGCAAGCATTATCTTGATACCAAAGCCAAACAAGGACACTATAAGAAAATAAACCTTAGGTCAATATCCCTGATGAACATACATGCAAAAATCCTTAATAAAATACTAGTAAACATAATTCAACAGCACATTAAAAAGATCATTTACCATGATTAAGTGGGGTTTTCCCCAGAGATGCAAGGATGGTTTGACATATGCAAATCTATAAATATGATATACCACATTAAAAGAATAAAAGACAAAAAACATGCAATCATGTGAATAGATGTAATAACAGCATTTAACAAAATTCAACATCCTTTTATGATAAAAAATACTCTCAACCGACAACTAATATAAAGAATGTACTTAAACACAATAAAGGCCATATATGACAAACTCATAGCTAACATACTCAACAGTGAAAAGTTGAAAGCTTTACTTCTAAGATCAAGAGTAAGACAAGGAAAATAACCACTTCTATTCAACATATCACCTAAAGTCCTAACTAGAGCAATTAGGCAAAATAAAGAAAAGGCACTCAAATTGTAAAGAAAGAAGCTGAAATTTTCCTCTTTGCAGATAATACAATCTTATATATAGAACCCCTTAAAATCCCATAAAAATCCTGTTAGATCCATGGTGAAACCCCGTCTCTACTAAAAACACAAAAAATTAGCCAGGCATGGTGGCAAGCGCCTGTAGTACCAGCTACTCAGGAGGCTGAGGCAGGAGAATGGCATGAACCCGGAAGGTGGAGCTTGCAGTGAGCTGAGATTGCACCACCGCACTCCAGCCTGGGTGACAGAGCGAGACTCTGTCTCAAAAAAAAAAAAAAAAAAAAAAAAAAAAAAAATCCTGTTAGATCTAATATATAAACTCAATAAAGTTGCAGGATACAAAATCAACATACGAAAAACAAAAATAGAAATCAGTAAAATAATTCCATTTACAATAGCTACCAAAACATATTTAGGAATAAATTGAACTAAGGAGGTGAAAACCTATATTCTAAATCCTATAAAATAAAATATTGATGAAATAAAATAAGACTCAAATAAATGGAAAGATGTCCCATGTTCATGAATTGGAAGAATTCATATTGTTAAAATGGCTGCACGAGCCAAAGCAATGTACAGATTCAATGTAATCTATCAACATTCTGATGAGATTTTCACAGATATTAAAAACATCCTAAAATCCATGTGAAACCATGAAAGACCCTAAATAGCCAAAGCAAAAGAACAAAGCGGGAGGCATTGCACTAGCTGACTTCAAAATAAATAGACCAGTGGAACAGAGTAGAGAGTCAAAAATAAATTCAAGCTATTATGGTCAAAAAAGATTGACAAGAACACACAATGGAAGAAAGCAGAGTCTCTTCAGTAAATGATGTTAGGATATCCATTTACAAAAGAGGAAAATCACCTCATACCATACACAAAAATTAACTCAAAATGGATTAAGAACTTAATTGTAAGACCTGAATGTATGCTGAATGTATGAAACTACTAGAAGAAAACATAAGGGATAAGCTCCAAGATCTTGGCCTGGGCAACAAGTTTTAATCCCTAAAGCACAGGCAACAATCGCAAACAGACAAAAGGAATTACATCAGACTAAAATGTTTCTTTTTGCATAGCAAAGGAAACAATTATAAGGAGACAATCTATAGAATGGGAGAAAATATTTACAAATCATACATCTGATAAGAGGTTAATATTCAAAACATATAAGGAACTCAAACAACTCATCAACAAGGAAACAACCCAATTGAAAAATAAGCGAAGAATCTGAATAGGCAATTCTCAGGAGAAGACATACAAATGGACAACATACATGTTTAAAAAAAATGCTCAACATCACTAATCATCGAGGAACATAAATTAAGACCACAATAAGCTATCACTTCACACTTGTTAAAATGGCTGTTATCGAGAAGACAAAGGTAAGTGTTAGCAAGAATGTGGAAATAAGGGAAACCTTGTATATTGCTGGTGAGAAGGTAGAATGGTGCAGTCACTGTATAAAACAGTATGGAGGTTGAAAAAAAACCTAATAGGGCAATCATATGATCCAGCAATCCCACTTCTGAGTGTGTATCCAAAGGAAATGAAATCAGTGTGTCAAAAAGCAAAGAGATACCTGCCTTCCCATCTTCATTATAGCGTTATTCACAAAGCCAAAATATGAAATCAAACAAATTGTCCATCCACAGATGAATGAATAAGGAAAATATGGTATATATAAAAATTAGAATGCTATTCAGCTTTTAAAAGAAGGAAACTTTATCATCTGCAATAACTAGGATAAACCTGGAGGACATTATGTGAAGTTAAATAAGCCAGACACAGAAAAATAGATACCACATAATCTCACTTAACATGTGGAATCTAACACAGTTGAACTCATAGAAGTGGAGAGTAGAATGGTAGTTACCAGGGGCTGGGTGTGGGTGATTGGGAAAATGCTGGCCAAAAGATACAAAGTTTCAGTTAGTAAAGATAAATTCAAGAGATCCAGTTTACAACATGGGGCCTATAGTTAATGTATTCTTGAAAATTGCTAAGACAGAAGATTTTAGTGTTCTCACAACAAAAAATGAGAGGAACGTGAAGTAATACATTTATTAATCAGCTCAATTTAGTTATTCAGCTATATACATATTTCAAAACATCATGTTTTACACTCTAAATATATAAAATTTTTTATCAATTAAAAATAAATTTTAAAAAGACATAAATAAGATTGAAAAGATAAACTTAGAACATATGAAATACATAGCTAATAAAGAATAAGTAAAGAATAAGTCTCCATATTTCACAAAGAATGTCTATGAATTGGTTAAACAGGAACATACAACCCAAATGGAAATCAAGCAAAAGACATAAGTAGGCATGCACAGCAGCACAAACAGAAATAGCAGTAAATGTATACAAAGATGTTCAGTCACAATAACAATCAATTCAATGGAAAAGCAAAATGAACTACTTTTTCTTACCAATCTGATTGGCAAAATTTTTATAAAACTTCTACACACTCCATGTGGCTATAAGGAAACATTCGTACAACCTGGGTGTAATCTTATCATGTATATTTAGCAATAATTATTTTAAAATTCCAATAGAATTTTATTTGTTGACCAAACAATCCCACTGCATGTACAAATTCATTCATAGCAGTATTATTTATAATAGCAAAAGAGTAAATTCAACCCAAGATTCCATCTATAGAAATTGATAGAAATAAACTATGGTTAATTTACATAATAAAAAATTTTGAAGCTTTCAGAATGAAGATGCTCTTTAGGTATAGACTGAAATATCTCCAGCATATATTAAGTATTGTTTTAAGATTATTGAATTTTGAGTGGGGGAAAAAAAGGAATTTGTGAAATATCTTGTGTGTGTTTCTTTGCATTTACATTAAAAAATCCTCCGCCGGGCGCGGTGGCTCACGCCTGTAATCCCAGCACTTTGGCAGGCCGAGGCGGGTGGATCACGAGGTCAGGAGATTGAGACCATCCTGGCTAACACGGTGAAACCCCGTCTCTACTAAAAATACAAAAAACTAGCCGGGCGCGGTGGCGGACGCCTGTAGTCCCAGCTACTTGGGAGGCTGAGGCAGGAGAATGGCGTGAAGCCGGGGGGCGGAGCTTGCAGTGAGATCGCACCACTGACTCCAGCCCGGGAGTCACCACTGACTCCAGAGCGAGACTCCGTCTCAAAAAAAAAAAAAAAAAAAAAAAAAAAAAAAAAAAAAAAATCCTGAAAGTTTCCTACAGAGGGCAGAATGGTGAAAATGGGATGGAGAGGTACATAAATGGAAGCAAGATTTCTTTACATTTGTTTTGCATTGGAAGGCTAAGCATCCTGCTGCTCAAGGTCATTGCCAAGGTCTGATTTTTCAAATTCGAAAAATTGCAACCTCAGGCATATATGGGTTAATATGTCAATAAATTATGCATTTCTAATAAAAAGCAAAATACCATTTTATAACCACCACATTAGCAAATATCATACATTACCAAATGCTGTCATAAAGAAAACTCTTGGTACTGACAGGCGTGGGTATTACTACACCCATTCGGAAAATGGTTTGGCATTTTACTGTAGGGTCAAGCAGATGAATGAATGTCCTATTAACTACACTGCCAGATTCATATCCTAGAACAGGGTTTCCTAATCTGATCTCCAATGAAGCTCATAGTTTAATTTCATGAATCCATTAATGTGGATGGTTAGAAAGACATTACATGTTTGACTGACATTCAGCATTTGTTTTTCAATTATTAATTTGTCAATACAGGCAAGCAGTCACAATGTTGAGAGCAATAACTGTGACCCTATCCACAAAATGTCACAATATTTTACATTATAGTTGTTGCAAATATCTTACAAGAATATGTAAGCTGATTACCACTTTGAAATTACAGCAGGTATTAGACCTACTGCTGTATTTCATGTGGTCATATTTCCTTGTCTACGGATACTCCTGTGACCTATATAGATAGACAATTAGAGCAACTATGCTTAGTAGTCATTCAGCCACCAAATAGTGAAGTTGTATGTTCTCTCAGTGTTAATTATGTTCCTTAACAACAATTCTCAGTTAATTAATATGGAGAAAAAGATGAGTTATTTTCAATGTGCTAGAGTTTTAAAAAAATTGTTAAGGGAAGTCATAGCATGTAAAGGGTTATAAACTCTGAAACCGAAGACACTCTTGTACCTGTTTCTAGAGGACATATCAAGGGATATTTGAGAAAAATCATGATACTATTGCTTACAATAGTAAGAAACAAGAAGCAACTAATATAGCCACTAACACTGTGATAGATTAAAAACCATCTGTAGCATAATTTTATACAATAAATACTATTGGTTAGTGAAATGAATCAGACACAAAACAAAAGGGAGGAATCTCACAAACAAGATGTTAAGTTATAATTGGCAAAATGAGAAAAGTATGAAGTTGTTTATTAGCAAAATCTGAGTGGCAGACAGAAAATACAACCAAGAAGAAACACACACGGGACTTCCATAGCAGATGATTATTCCATTTTCTAACCTAGGTGATGGATACATAAGATATTTATTTTAACACTATTCTTTATACTGTTCAGATCCATGTTATACATTATTTTGTATGTATACTATGTTTCACAATATAAGGAAAAAATCTTGTGTCATTAAGAGTTGGGCCAATAGTAAGAGTAACATTGTTACCTGAGATGTAGCTTTTGTTATTTGACTCAAGTCTGTCTGGCTATGCATTGCAGTTTCATCAGTTTCACTGACAGAAGGTAAATCAGATCCTGGAGGTATTCCTTTCTTAATTAAGGAGCGCACATAATGCCTAAGAGAAAACAAACCCCAAACTTCTATTGTTTTGATCTTCTGCTTATAGTTATTAATAAGTAACTGCATTTTTGTCAACAATAGAAAGTTCTGATTGTGTTCTATTTGTCATTCTCATTCTTTTACTACCAGTAATGTTTTTTTATCTCATGTTAAAACATTGAATATCTTTCTATGCTACTAAAAATATTGTATATTAGTCAACAAATTGACGTAAAAATTCTAGAACATTATTTGTTTTAAAGCTTTGGTGGTCAACTTTAGATTTTGATGATCAAAACAGAAATTTGATATGTGGAATTGATTTAATTAAGTATCAGAGTGATGTATCAGTGAAACAGAACTAAGCGTCAGAAATTTAATTATGAGTCTTGAGCACTTAAGTTTATCACTGTGACATTCATACCAGCTACTCAAGCATATAGTCTTTCCTTTCAAGTAATTGCTGGTATGACTCCAAATTGCCGTTGATATTGCTAGGATTTTATAGGTACGTAAAGACATTTTTGTAGTATATGTATTTTTTAAGTAAGTGTGTTTCAAAGATAAAATTAAATTCCATGTATATAGACTTCATCAACTTGGGTTTTCCAGTTAGTGTTCTATAAAATTCACTTGTAACTAAACTTCTCTGATTTACACAAAACTGCCACTAGAGGGTAGCACAAACTTGGTTGTGAGTCTCCAATTCTCCCAGACATGGCCAGGAGCCAAGAATGTGTAAGTACCGGAGTGTTGCTACAAAGACAATGTTCCTAAGATAGAAAGCCGTGACAGCAGTCACTTTCAAAGGCTCATTAAAACACAGGTTTGCTTTTATGTTGACCTGAGACAGCAAAGCAGGACAAGGGGCATGTCTGCCATGCAGGATGAAATGACATTCACATATCTCTAATTTGGCTCTGTCAGAGATGAATGTGTAAATGAATTAATAACAGATTCAAGCAGTGAATAGAAGTCGAATCCAATCAGGTGATGAAGCCACCTGTATCTGGGTATTAGAATTTCACGTACTTCAATCAAGTAATACAGCTGAAAGAAGACAAAAGGAAAACGTAAGTCACTCAGGGAATTTAGGTTATGAAACTAGCCCATTTGGGGTCCCTATTGGCATAGAGATTCTAAAAGGCTGGCTATGACTATTCAAATTGTAAGAAAATTTGTCCTTGAGGTCTGCAGTTCTACTTCTTACAACCCACAAAATCTCTGATACGCAAACTCAACTAGCTGAAGAGATAAACAAAAATTATTTTGAATAGCAAAATCATCATCTTAGAGAGTGTGGTGAATTTTAGGTGCCATCTTGACTGGCGTGAGGGCTGCCAAGGTGACTAGTAAAACATTATTTCTGGGTGTGTCTGTGAGAGTGCTTCCAGAGATTGGCGTATGAGTCGGTGGACTGAGAGAGGATCCACCCTCAATGTAGATGTGTGCCATCAAATTACCTGGAGGCCTAGGCAGAAGAAAATGGCAGAGGAAAGGTGAATTCACTTTCTCTCCTGGAGCTGGGATGCCCTTCTTCTCCTGCCCTTAGACATCAAAAGCCCAGGGCTTCTGCCCTTTGGATTCTTGGACTTGCCCTGACAACTCCCTGGGTTCTCGTACCTTTGTCTTCAGACTGAGAGTTACACCATCAGCTTCCTGGGTTTTGAGGCCTCTAGATTTGGACTGAACCACATGCTACTGACCTCCCTGGTTCTCCAGCTTGCAGACAACCTATCTTGAGTCTTCTCAGCTTCCATAACCAGTGAGCCAATTCCTCTAATGAACCTCCTGTCATATATCTATATTCATATCTTTATCTATATCTGTGTTGATGTCTATATTCCGCATTTATTCAGTCTCTCTGGAGAACCCTGACTAAAACAGTGGGTAGCTTAAGCATAACATTAATCAGAAATCATGAAGCATTAACATTTTTATGTTAAGTTTAGAAAAATTCTGTGTGTGACTAAATGTTTGTGTTCCTCCAAAATTCAGATGTTGAAACCTAATCCCCAGTGTGATGGTATTTGGAGGTGGAGTCTCTTATTAGGTCACGAGGGTAGAGCCCTCATGATTGGCGTTAGAATCCTTACAAAACAGACCACAGAGAAATTTTTTGCCCTTTCCACCCTGTGAGGCTATAGAGGAAAAGGAAGCCATCTATGAAAGTGAGCCCACACCAGACACCAAATCTGCCAGTGTCTGCCAGATCTTGGACTTCCAGTCTTCAGAACTGTGAGAAATAAATTTCTGTTGTTTATAAGCCACCCAGTGTATGGTATTTTTGTTATAGCAGCCAGAACAGACTAAGAAACCATGTGTGAGTTTTTGTAATATTTGAAAGCATTTAGCATGTTATATAATCTAGAAATTAGGCCTTTAAATGTATAGCTTAATATTTAATTTTAGCTATATGCTTAAGTTAAAAGGTGTAGGAAAATTTTGGTTTGTAAACACGAATAGTATGTATAGGAAAAATTAAATTTCTACAAATACATGATTTTGATTATTTGACTTTGTAATGATTTAGATACTTGTGAAGACTTTTGCTTTCATTTTGGCTTTTAAAATGCTTGAAGAGAAAACAAACTAGTAAAGTTGCAAATGCAATGTAAAATATTTAAATAAATTTAACTAATTTAAGTGTTTATAGAGATTACTACATTGATTTATTAGAAATTATAACACAAATTTTATGCTGGGCATGGTGGAACATGCCTGTAGTCCCAACTATTTGGGAGACTGAGGCAAGAGGCACCACTTGAACTCAGAAGTTTGAGACCAGCCGGGTAACAGAGCAAGACCCTATCTCAAAAAACAAAACAAAACAAAAACCCAAAAGTTTGAGACTAAAACTAGATTTATTAATTTGCAACAATGACAAAATTTTAAAACCAAAGTAGCAGGAAATGTTTTTTTCTCGTTATAAAACTGTGCTGCATGGCTTGACATTGCCAACTGCCAATATTTGTCTAGTAGTGCTGTGTAGTGCTCCCTCCCTACCCACTTTTCAACGTTCACTTGTCGATGCATAGAACTGACAAAGTCTTAAAGGTAAATTATTTGAAGAATATCCCTAGTATTATAAACTTAAATAGAATAAATAAAAGTGTAAATTAACTGCCTGTGATGTAAAGAGTGTCTAAAAGTAGTAAAGCACAATGAACATGCTACATATCTAAATTTTGACTGCTTTTCTCTTATCAGTTTATATTCCTATCATAGATTATAGTCTATCCAAGAGAAGGCTAAAAACATATTTAATGGCCATTATATGTGTGACTGATGGTACAGACCATTCAATAATTTTAATAAAGTTTTATTGAAGCTTAAAATACATGTTTAAATGTTGTTAAACAATGAATATACACTTGCTGAAATATCACAAAGTAAACATTGTCATATCACCATTATTCAGATCAAGTGTTTTTCATATCACTAACAACCCACAAACTCTGCTAGAGGCATGTCCCAATCATGGCCAACCTTCCTCACCACAGACACCCACACTGGTTACTTCCAACACCATGTATTGCTTTTTAAAATTTTTATTTTCTTACTGTATATTAATAGGATAACTGAAAACTAACCATGTACTTTGTGTACCATCTGGTCTAAATTTTGTGAGTGTATGTGAGATTCATCCATATTGCTTTGTATAGCAGTCTTTATTTCACTTTTATTGCTTTATATTATTGCATTATATTTGTCTTTGGTTTTACTATGATATGTTCAGCTGCAGTTTTCTTTGTATTTATATTACTTAGTCTTTCTAAGACTTCCTGAATCTTGACTTAAACTTTTCCCTTTAGGGATTCTTTTGGCCATTAAGATTTGATGATTTAATTATTTCCAAATCTCTTTATCTTCTACTTCTGAGAACCACTGGCAAGTACGCTGCTCATGTTCAATGTGTCTCATAGGTCTTAGGTGTACTTTTTTCCCCATTTTTTTTTTTTTTTTTGTCTCCATGCTTTAGTCTAGATATTATCTTCTAATCTATTTTCAATTTTGCCTATTCTCCTTTAGTCTGTATCTAATGTGTTCTTAAGCACATCTATTGAGTTCTGGGTCTTAGTCATTATACTCTTTGCTTCTAGAATTTCTATTTCATTTTTTAAATCCCTTTACATACTTTCTTTTTTATATTTTTACCACTCTATTACAGCATAATTGAAGTACAATTAATTGTCCACATTCAAAGTGTAAATTTGCTAGTCTTTGATATATGTGTATAACCATGTATTAGCCACCTATTGCTGCATTAAAAATTACCACAATTTTAATGGCAACCATCATACCCTGCACTAATATCATCCAATACACCAGTTATTCCTATTTGTAAAGTTCTTCTGATTCAATAAAAACTTCAGATTCAACTTCACAGTCTTTCTTTCTATCCCTATGGTCACGTTCAAATATTAGTGAATTTGGGTTCCTCTTCCTCGTCCTTCTCCCTTTCTCTTCATTGTTCTTCATTGTCTTTGCTGTTGTATTTAGTTAGTCTTTTTTTTTTTTTTTTTTTTTTTTTTTTTTGTCCCTAAGAGTGACACACCCGGTTTTCCACGTTTCTATGACAATCATTTAATCTTGTAATTTAATCAGCTGGTAGTAACCGAAAATATTCATCAGTGCTAATGATTAAAGTAGATAAGATGCTTTTTTGTTGTTCTAAAACAGTAGCCAAATCTGTAAAGCCAGACAGATTTTTCCCATCAGCATAATTACTAGAAACAAGAAAAAAAATTAGAGTACTTCTAAATATGAAATACTCCAAGCCTCTCTGGCTCTCTTCTGCCTCCAGGCAATATCCCAACTTCTTATCACTGCCTTTCATCTCTCACCAGCTTATACTCTTATATTGTCTACTCCTTTTAGGAACATAATTTGAGCAGCTGTGTCATCTCACCAAAGCAGTAAAACAGACAATGTGAAAGAGAAAAGTGAGGGCATTTTTCAATAGTATCTTTGTTTTACATATAATATTTTCATATCACTTTATTTTTGCAGTCAGAGTTTTCATTGATTAATTAACAAATTTTTCCTCACGAAAACAGTGCCCTTGCTAGTT
The DNA here is from genome assembly GCF_001698545.2 of Rhinopithecus bieti. Taxonomy (NCBI): domain Eukaryota; kingdom Metazoa; phylum Chordata; class Mammalia; order Primates; family Cercopithecidae; genus Rhinopithecus; species Rhinopithecus bieti. The sequence continues at coordinate 1,987,619 of NW_016806811.1, forward strand.
AATCCTCTGTGTCCCCTCAATCCTTTATTTAAATATCCTTGGGATAAGGGGGATCATTTAATTTTTTTTTTTAATTTTGTGATGCTAAAGAACATTTGAAGTTGGCCTTATTCCAACCAATTCAAAATTTATCTTAAAATAAGTATTTCTGGCTGGGCATGGTGGCTCACGCCTGTAATCCCTGCACTTTGGGAGGCCAAGGTGGGTGGATCACCTGAGGTCAGGAGATAGAGACCAGCCTGGCCAACATGGTGAAACCCCACCTCTACTAAAAATACAAAAATTAGCCAGGTGTGGTGGCACACACCTGTAAACCTAGCTACTTGGGAGGCTGATGCAGGAGAATTGCTTGACCCCGATAGGCAGAGGTTGCAGTGAGCCAAGATTGCGCCACTGCACTCTAGCCTGGGCAACAGAGCAGACTCCATCTCGGGAAAAAAAAAAAAAAGTATTTCTTACTATAAAAGGGAACTTAAGAAATATTGCTTTTGTATAATCACTGCAATGACACAAATTTTAGTATATTTGTCATCAAAGCATACATTTTTATTTATTAAATAAAACTGATTTAAAAGGTTGAAATGTTTCAACTATCGTATTAGGACAATTACATTCAATTGGTCTTCTTAACGGGGCAAAGAAAATGCCACTTAGTTATGTCGTATTATATAAATGGATGAGCTTTTCATTTTAATCTATGAATATAGGTTAAAATAAAAACTAAAAATAATATAATAATACTGTTACAGTAAAATGCTACATTTATGGGCAGGTCACTTGTTCATTCCTTTTAATATTTAGAAGAAACTTATGCAATGATAAAAATGTTTACTTAGAACATTTGACTACTGAGAACTTAAAATGGCTAATGCAACTAAGGAAATTAATTTGTAATTTTATATAATGTTAATTAACTTAAAAAATTTATATAGCCACATGTGCCTAGTGCCTACCATAAAGGAAAGAACATAATTTAAAATCCTGAATAACTCAGGTGCTTCAAAATATTTTCAATTCAATTAATATTTACTTAATACCTATGATTTCCAAGTTACTACGTTAAATATCCAAATGTTACAATGTAGATACAAAGCCCATATGCTAACCCTAATGTCTTTATTATAAGTATATACAACCCAGCGTTAACTAATTCTAAAAATCTGGTGATGTAATTTTCTCATTACACCCAGAAAATTAGAGACAAATTTGGAGACGGGAAGGCTATTGGAAGCAGACAATATTAAGAACTGATAAAGACATCATTAGTTCTAGGAAAGCAAAATTAAAACTGCAACTAAGCCAATCACTGAAACAAAGCCCCAGAAAACCCAGTGGTCTCAGGTCATTGAATGTTGGGGTAATTGTTCCTCAAAGTCCTTGAGGTCCCTCTGTTAGAAGACAGTATAGTAATAATGCTAAGTATGATTCATCCAGGAAGCAAAGAAGCCTTTGAGTATGCTCTACTTCAGAAGGAAAGACATTATTTAATATATTAATAATGTGTGTATTACAAGTGGTTAATATCACCCAAATTTTGACTAAATTAATGACACTGTTGATAATATTGCATTGCATTTCTATTATATTGCAGTATCAGTTAGGACTGTTTGTGTCCAAGTGACAGAAGGCTAATTCATAGTAGTTTTAATAGGAATAGAAATTCCATTGGTTTTTGTAACTGAAATGTCCAGTGGGACTGGAAAACAACTTACACAGTGTTCTTTTACACATCTAGAAACCTAATAATAAGAGAATGGAGTGGTGCATACATAAATGTTGTCAAATATTTGAAGATTTTTCATGTAGATAGGCAACAAAAAAAACTGAAATGTATTATTTTCAGAACTTTAAATATTATTCCTTTTAGGGGAAGAACTGGATTAATTTACAAAACACATCGACAGAACACACTACTTACTAGATGAAGGGGAAGGAAGGTGCTGTGATCTGCAGGTATGTGTACACTTCCCCCATCAAATTTGTAAGTTGAGATCCTAAACCCTGAAATAATGGTATTAAGAGGTGAGGCCTTTGACCCCCAGAGAGCTCATTCACCCCTTCCATTATGTGAGTACACAGTGAGAAGATGCCATGCACAAGGAAGCAGATCCTTGCCAGAAATTGATTCTGCTGGCATGCAGTTCTTGGACTTTCCAGCCCCTAGAAGTATGAGAGATAATTTTTTTTGTTGTTTACAAGCCACTAGTCTGTGGCATTTTGTTATAGCAGCCCAAACAGGCTGAGACAGAAAATGGATGCTAACAAGTGGGATTGCTGCTATAGTAACTACCTAAAAGTGTGGAGCAGCTTTGGAACTGGGTAATAAAAGCTGGGAGAGTTTTGAGGTACATGCTAAAGAAAGCCATGAACGGACCTTTAAAGACTATTCTGGAAAGGGCCCAAAAAGGAAAGAGGAGAGGTATAGAGAAAGCCTCGATCTTCTTAGAAAATACATAAGTGTCTGTGAATTGAATTCTGGTAGAAATATGGATAGTAAAGGCCATTTTGATGAGGTCTCACATGGAAATGAGGAACATGTTACTGGGCCATGGAGGAAAAGCTACCCTTGTTAGGCAAAGACTTTAGCTGAATTTTCTGTGTTCCAGTGTTTTGCGGAAGGTAGAGCTTGTGAGCAGTGAAATTGAATATTGAATTGAGGAAATTTCTAAGCAAAGTGTTAAAAGTGCGGTGTGGCTTCTCTTGACTCCTTATAGTAAAGTGCTAGAAAAGAGAAATAGATTTGGACAATTCTCAGCCTACCCATATAGGGAAAAATGAGAAAGCCTATCTGAAAGAGAACAAGGAAAATGTGGAAGCCACTTCCACACTTTCAGATATTTGTTACAGCTGCACCCTACTTCTCCATACCAAAGTCTGTATTTGCTTGCTCGGGCTGCCATAACAAAATACCACAGGCTAGGTGGTTTCCATAGGAAAAATCTATTTTCTCACATTTCTGGGGACTGGAAGTCTGAGACTAGTCAGGATGGGTGCCAGCAGGGTTTGTTTCTTATGAAGACTCTCCTTCCTGCCTGCCAACAGCTGCCTTCTCTGTGTGCTCACATAGCCTTTCCACTGTGTGTGTGCCTGGAGAGAGAGAAAGAGACAAAGAGAGAGAGAACTCTCTGGTGTCTCTCCTCACAAGTCACCAATCCTCTCAGATCAGTAACCCCCGCCTTATCACTCATTTCACCTTAATTACCTTCTTAGAGGCCTTATCTCCAAATGCAGCCACACTGGTGAGTCAGAACTTTAACCTATGAATTTGGTGGGCATACAAACATTCAGCTCGTAACACACACAAGAAATTAGCAAAAAGTATTTGTTAATTAAGTGGATTAATGTAGCTACAATCTATAAAAGGTCAAGAAAATGTCCTTTTAAAGTTTTTACATCTATTTGGGCTTATTTTAAAATTACCGTTCTTCAAAATGCTCCCATTTGGTGTTATGTTTAACCAGACACATCACAAAATATTTAGTAACAAAACGCATTTGTGAGGAAGAATGTTATATACTTACGTTTCTGTTGGAATTGTAAATGGAGTCATTCTATAATTCAAAAATGGGCTTGAAATCTCAAGGAATTGTTCAGGCTTCTTTACTATTAACTCTAAAAAGTAGCAGTTAGAAAGTATGATGTATATTTAAAAAAATCTTTCCGAATTGCATACAGAATTTAACATTTAATACAGTACTGGTTAGATTAACTATTTACTCAGCAAATTTCAATAGCGTGAAATAGGAATGTAAAACCATACATGAAGCTTTTATTGAAAGAGTTTATAGATCTTTCCAGTACTCAATTCCTTTTGTCTACTCTTCAATTTCTTTCCAGATTATGTGAAACAATTAAGTCTCAAGGGAGAAAGTTAGCAAAGTCTTACAGAATTATTACTTGGCATTTGCTATTTCAAGTACAGGAATGAGTTTCTATAAAAGTATTTTACTAAAAAAAATGTTCCCTTAGTTAACCTCTGTAACACAATTGCTTAGGATATAAGAAGGAAATGTGAACTACCATATGAATACGGCAGTGGAAGAACAAAAACTGTAGCAAAGTAATGACCATGCGGTAAAAAGAAAGCAGCAGGTCAGGAGAGGATTTGTGGATATTCCTAAAGAGTCTGAGGCTGATCTAGAAGAAAGAAATTCTCAATGAGTAAAGGACACAGCACGTGATTACCATGGTGAACAATGGAATTAAACATTAGGGGTGATTATTAGGGAAAAAAAAGGGACAGGGACATGGAATACGTAAATTTTGTTTGACTGTTCTATGCCCATTTTCTGTTAATTTTCAATTTAGAAAGAAAATTATGTGAAGAACCTCTAGGTAGGTTACTGACATTACAGCATCCTACCGATTGTTAGATTTGTAACCCCAGTTTATAAAAGAGTATTTGCTTACATAGAATTACACAACAATCAGTAGCAAAATCAGAAGTTACCTACATGTTCACTATTCTTCCTTTCATTCAACTATTCCTTGATGCCCTGAATGAATAACTGTTTCAAGAAATTCTGTGAATTTAACCCAAATATAACATTTTAAAATAAAGGATTTTGTTTTCCTCTCAAGTGTCAAATGGATGCTGATCTTTGGTTCAAGAAACAATAAAGGAGAAGATGGAAGGAAGGGAGGGAAGGAGAGAAGGAAGGAAGGAGGGATGGAGAGAGGAAGGAGGAAGGAAGGAAGGAAGGAAAAAAACAAACAAAAGGCTGGGAAGTTTTGCACTTTGCTACAACGATTTTCTATCACACTAATAATAACAATGCTGTCACTCAAATAATGACCTTGATATATGTGGTCAAGTCAGACATTAACCAAACTTTTTAGCTTCTGAGATGTGAAGAGTTCATCCTTTAAAGACATAAAATTTGAGCATACAATTAAACATAGGGTTTAGATGAAATGTTGGGTGATTTACCTTGACATACATCTTACACCACAAATGAAACTGTTAGACTTTCATACATTAACTAGAAGGATTTGAAAATGATGTGATACATACCTTGAGCTTCATCTGTTATAACGGTTTCCTTTTTTTGACGAATGAGTTTCCAGGGAGGTACAGGAGGTGGTTTTTGTGGTGCTACCAGAGGACAAGACCTACTTCTGGTCACCAGCACAGGATGGCTACAGATGTGGGAAAGCCCATATTCTCTAAGTTTCTCAGCAGAATCTGCCTAAAAGATGGAAAGTAGATTGAAAAGCATTCTCTTCCATTTAAAGTAATACTTTTTCCAATATGAAAGTACTATCACCAACAGAGCAATATGGTGGTAATAAGAAAAAAATCATCCAATATCTCTAAATCTCTTAATAAAAGCATTATTATCATTTGTATTTCTTTCCATCTTTTAAATTTTCTGGAGCCCTGCTTCTTTATTTACAAAATGAGGGAATGGAACTAGAATATACTTTTCAGTTCTAAAAGCTTAAGATTGTATGAGATTGCATAAAAAGCACATCAGTTAGTCCAAAATTAATCAGTCATTATTTTTACAGGTTAATGCTTTAACACTAGTGCTTAATATGTATTTTAAAAAAACTAACCATTGCTACCTAATTTTTTTTGTTGTTATGTTTATTTATTTTTTTATTATACTTTAAGTTCTAGGGTACATGTGCATAACGTGCAGGTTTGTTACATATGTATACTTGTGCCACGTTGGTGTGCTGCACCCATCAACTCGTCAGATAACCCCCAATGCAATCCCTCCCCCCTCCCCCCTCCCCATGATAGGCCCCAGTGTGTGATGTTCCCCTTCCCGAGTCCAAGTGATCTCATTGTTCA
>NW_016806811.1:1994198-2004627 GCF_001698545.2 Rhinopithecus bieti
ATTTGTCAATTTTGGCTTTTGCTGCCGTTGCTTTTTAGGTGCTACCTAATTTTTTTAAAGGCTCCTTTCTTGAATGTGTTCAGGTAAATAAAGTGGTAAGTGACTGTCTTGTCTACACTTTACCCTTCCTCCCCTAACAATGTGTTCCTCCACAGAAGATCCCCATGATTACACATGGCAGTGGAGGAATCCGGAGAAGAGCAGGGAGAAGAGGCTGTCCTTTGTCCTGCCAAATCAAGGCGCTGCCCAGGCAGATACTTCTCATATTCTAATGTAAGACCTCCTGAAGCCAGTCTGCTTTGGAATAATTCAGAATAATACCTGAGTTCTACTTAGAACTTACGTTACTGATTTATGGCTGAACCATGCCAAAGGAAATAAAAAGGTATGTGAATGTTAAAGTGATATATACTATAGCCAAATTCTGACTTTCACAGCTTACTTTAACATTTAAAGTAAAATAAGATGAAATATTAACTATATGAAAGTCAATTTTGATCGATTTTGTCAATAACTACTTTTCTTCCTAGTTATGTTGTCTCAATGATTTCTATGCAATAGCCACAAACCAGATTGTAAATTTACAAAACAGACACTTAAATTAGAACCAGAAATCCACTTATCAGCCTATAGCAAATTATCACTTCAACTGGAAACTGCCTTGCTCTCATGACTCTGCTGTAGAGCTCAATCTTCCCCGAGGTAGGAGACCCGTGAGACAGGAGAGTCCTTCCAAGATCAGGATAATAATTTTAAGAAGGAGTTAATCAGTGCACTCGTGTGTCCAGCAGAATGGTTTAAAGTATTGTAAACATTCAAAATACAGACAAAAGTGATGCAATAGTTTTTAAGTCACTGAAGTAATGGAGGAAACTGTCATTTTCTTTTTATCCCTTTTGTATATTTTAGCAAGCTACTAAAAAATTTCAGAAAACTCTAGAATTATGTCTTAGAGTGCCTTAAAAAACTTTTCATAGATATTCTTAAATATAAACCTTTTCTATAACTTGAACCCTGTCAATTTTTAAGTTTTCATGAGTCAAGCCAATACCTGAAACTAATTCTTTCAATGGAAAGAAAATGCCTTGGCATAGTAGTTATAAAAGGTGAATTACTGCAAAAGTTACATTTGAATAATATCCAAAATAGAAGTCAAACTCAAAGTAGTATTTAAAAGTTGAATAAGTTCCAGATATTTTACTAGTCATAATTTTTGGTCTACATGAGTTAATTTCTTCCTGCCATTGAAACAAATTTTAGTGTAACTCCCCGCTGCCTTTCTTTAAACTGTAGAGCATTAGAAAATAACATGATTTAAAGTATTTGGAAATGTAAAGAACTGGTCCAAATAACAAATTCCAGTATTAGCACCTATTTATAATTTGAATAATCTGCCAAAGTACTAACATGACTTTGGCACAAGGAATTTAAATACAACAATTCTACATACTTCATTTTATTTTTAATGTACTACACAATACTTCTGATTCATGTAAAGTAATGCTATTAATAAGAGTCATAGTTTCGTGCTGAGAAAGTTTGTTCAAGGATTTCAAAGTTCCTTAGGTTACAATTAGGGAAAGAGAGAAATTTACAATAGTGCCTGAAACACTGAGCTTTTCATAGGCACTCAATATACATATGCTGCATAATTCATGCATAAGACTTAAATTAGAAGTTTCCTTTTCTAAGACCCTTTCACTCTTTTTATTTCAGCTCATTTCAAACATTCTAAAAGGTGCAAGAGTTGGATTTGGACAGGTGAAGGAGGCTTTAGTAAAACTCCCAGATCTACATAAAACTAAAACCATTAGAATACCCAAGAGGAGAAAGAAGTTGGATAATGTAATTTATAACATCTTGCTCCTTCCTCAATTTTGTTCTTGATTTTCTTGTATTTTTTTTTTTACCACTTCTTTAAATAAATGTAAGTTCTTGACTTTATTTTACCTGCTGATCTTACTGTCTTTGAGGCTGTAACTTTTAGCAATGTACTCCATTTAACAACATTTCATTAAGACAGAAATTGTTTCCTATAGGTATATTCTTAAGACATTGTATCTCTGTTATGTTCTCATATTTACCAGGGAAACCAGATCACCCTCACAGGATGCTAACCTAAAAGAATCAGCAGACAAGACAAGAAGATGGTGACACACTAGTCAGTTCATTACAGCCTTGGAAGTCACTTACTGTTCCAGACACTGGGTTAATTCCAGAACCTCTGGGCACCTTAAGCCTTAAACTTCCCCAAAGGGAGGATTTATAATAATCTTTATGCCTTGACTCTCGCCCATGCCTCAAGCTGCCTTTAAGTCTTCTCCCCTTATAATTTCAATATCTAGTAGTTCCTTGAACCCAGTGGAATCTTCTTCATCTCCAAACTTTCCAACATAAGATTCTCTCTGCTTTGAACACACTTTATCCCATTTACTTGCCTAACTTCTTTAAAGTCTCAGCTTAAACAGTTCTTCCTTAGGGACGACTTCCCTGGCTACCCATTAGAAAGGATGGCATGTTTCTGTTACGTCTTTCATTCATTTAACCATTTTTTCACTTGGTTACTCCTCTAACAAATATTAATTCACCTACACCTACTATGTGGGAGGCACCTTGTGTGCCTTCTGTTCTAATTGTATTATTGCAGTTCACTCAGTTGTATGCCTTCCTCATTAGACTCTGAGCTTTGTGGGGAGGATCTTGTCAATCTTTCTTATCACTGTATCTTCAAAACATAGCATATTGTTTACCATATAATAGCATATAATAGATAATTCATAAAATCTGTTGAATTAATCAATGAACAAACAGATGTGAGTTTTTAGTCTTTAGTCTTAGTTTTAAAATTAAAATAATCAGCATTTAAATTTTAATTTCTCAGTAGCACTACCAAAAGTTCAAAAGGATTATTTTGCACCCCATTCTTTTTATGGCATACAGAAAGCACAGGATAATGCTTTTATCCTCTGCTTACATTTTGTGGTTTTAAAGGGAGTTTGAGTACTTCTCATGGCAGACATGAGACTACGGCACTCCATAAAGCATTGCTGGTATTCTTTTTTCTTTATTTATTCTAAAAAAACCAAACAGTATACATGTGCAGAATGTGCAGGTTTGTTACGTAGGTATATGTGTGCCATGATGGTTTGCTGCCCCTATTGACTCATTCTCTAAGTTCCCTCCCCTCAACCCCATCCCGCACCAGGCCCTGTTGTGTATTGTTCCCCTCTCTGTGCCCATGTGTTCCCAGTGTTCAACTCCCACTTATGAGTGAGAACATGTGGTGTTTGGTTTTCTGTTTCTGCATTAGTTTGCTGAGGATAATGGCTTCCGGCTTCATCCATGTCCCTGCAAAGGACATGATGTCATTCCTTTTTATGGCTGCATAGTATTCCATGGTGCATATGTACCATACTTTCTTTATTCAGTCTACCACTGATGGGGCATTAATGGTATTCTTCAGCAGTCCAACGAGTTAGAGCATTTACCGCTAGCATATCTGAGACAGCACATAGGCCAGTAGCATGCAAAGAGGTTAAAAGAAAGGCAGGTGTGAGAAGGCCAGCCCTAATCTCAGCAAGAGTCTTGACTTGGGAGAGGCTTTAGAAGTACATTTAGATTGTTGAATGTTGCTGGTTTTTAGATTCAGTCCAAATTGCTGTTTCTGCTGTTTAACCATGTGTAATGTTTTCTAACTTTGGATTAAAAATAGTGAAACTGCCATATTCAGGATGGCACCTTATCCTCTTACAATGTGAACACTATTGCATAGTAAATTTTGCTGGAAGAAATTATTTTATCTAAAAAAGTGGAGAAGAAAGAATGGGAAGAAAGAGAAGGGGAAAAATGTTAGCAACATGCCCCCCAAGCATAATCTAAAAGACAAATGTAATGCACATAGTAAAGTATAACAATCAGTCAACTGGAATATTTATGTTTCAAGCCAATTTCTGTTCAAGTTTTTAAAACATAGCTCTTTCTAACTAACTAAATGAACATTCATATGTAATCATATTGCTGCATCATGCAGTTGTATACTTTAATATAGTGACTTCAGACTATGAAATCCTAGTAATAAAGTGTTAGATATCTAGAGTCCCCAAACAGAATTGGGATTCAAAAACCCCCAAAGCAGTAGGGCATTTGTTTAAATAAATTGTTAATCACTTGATGGACTTTGCCATCACAAGGGAAGGAGAAAAGTTGTTTTCTGTCCAAGAAAAATAGATAGCTTAAAAATTATGAAAATGCATAAATACTATGCAAGCACTAAATATATTGATTAAAATTTAGCATCATGAAAAAATGTTAACAATATCTTGTTAAGTGAAAAGCTGGTTTCCAAATGTAACATAAAGTGTGATTCCAGTAAAAAAGGTATACACATACAAACACAGAATAGAGTATAGGAGAAAAATCAAAGTATATATGACAAAATGTTAATAGGGCCTATGCCTTACCGTTTATACTATATTTAATTGCATTTCCTTTCACTACATTTTCTAAATTTTCTACAATTTGTTAATTGTATTAAAAAATGGCATTTATTTTGTATTATTTTATAATACAAGAAAGGTCATAGCAGTATCTCTCCAGCCTGAGGATGAATTCACTAATATCATCTTATTTTAAGAAAACATATGTGGCCTATTTATGGGAAGGTCATTAATTATTACCTAGGAATAATTTCTATGATTTTCACTGAAATACATAAATACTGTATCTTTCTTTTCGCTTATAGCAGAAGGATCTATAAAAATTAAATGTAACTATATATTTTTTCTTTTCCTTTTTTATAATTAGCCAGAGCTATTGCAATCATCTAAGATAATTTTGGATATGTCAGATCCCTTAGGTCGAGTATCTAATTTTGAAGATAAGGAAACTTACATCCACAGATAGAATTTTAATTAAATTTTCATGTGCCTTCTACCACAGAAAGTAATCACCCACACATATGTGCACACACACACATGCACCCACATACCCAAAATAAATAATACTGTTTCCTAAGCTTGAATGCTTACCATCTTCTCTAACGAAAAGATCTTGTTTTCAAACAAATAGAGAGGTGTGAATGTCGCATATACGACCATATGAGAGGTCTGTATTGCAGAAGAACCTGTAAAACAAACATATATTATGTCATGAAAAACCTAGTCAAAATCGATCTGTCAGTCACTCACTCCAGATTGTTCAATTGCCTTAATGAATTTATCTTTGGGCTGGTGAAAAATACATAAAGGATGCAAAATGAATTTAACAGATGTTAAATCTTAAAGATGTATCTGTTTTACAGCCTGTCTCATTCATTTAAGGTTAACATTATTACTATTTAATAATTTAAGACCTTATTATACCTCATGACCAAGAGTTGTTATATAACTATACTCTAGTTATTAGTCAGTGCAACATAGAATGGTCCACAAATGAGAATGTTCAAAAGGAATTATTTTTAAATTGAGGTATTTCTTTACTTTCATAGATAGAATCTTTATTCTGTGTTGAACTTACAGAAAGTCCAGGAGTTTCTATGTCCTTTGTCATTTCAAAAGAAAGAAAACATAAGTAAAATGAATTTTCCATGAAGAAGTAAGGCATAAATAATTTAGCTTGAAGTGTTTAATGCAGGTAGAATTTACTTTTGAGCATTGCTTATTTGTTTGTTATGTTTTCTTATACCTGAAATTATTCTATTTGATTATTTTATTCAGTAATTTTTGGTCCTGCAAATATTTTGGACAAATAAATAGAAGTCAATTTATTTTAGCCTCTTTTTATTTTTAATTAAATTTTTTTTACAAATTTACATACTGAGATTTAACTATATTTGATACTATGTTTACAAAAGAATAATATCTTTAAGACCACAGAATATAAATTAGTTGTCAGCTCAGTATATCTCTACAATAGAGATATGAAAATCTGCCAAACTTATAGAAACATACTTTTACATTTCAAAATTGAAATATTTACATTTCTCATACACTTTGCCAACACATATTGATTGCTTTTTCCCTACATTACTCATTTACCTATGCTACATTTTTTTTGATGATGTTAGTTATCATCTAATGTCCATGGATGCTGCCTCCTCAACTAACTTTTAAGGTGTTTGTCTGCAGAGGCTTGGTTAATAATTTGGTTTACTCCTTGTGGAGTACAAGGTACACTGTATTGTGTGATAACTTGTATGAAATAATATGTTTTTAAGTATGAATAATCATCTTAAGTTTAAGGATGCAGTAAAATAATTATTCCTTTTAAAAAGAATGAATGTTAATGAAAATACTTTTCATGCACTCCTATCATCAGATAAAACCATTTGAGATACCCACATTGACCAGAATGCCCTCTGCAGTGACCAGTAATTTACAGTCTAGTTACTTTTCTCACTGATCAATGTAATAGAAGCCCTCCAATAAGTCCTCTAATCAAAAGAAAGATTGTGAAATGTCTTTAGGTGTCAGCTGAGAGTTGAAGGCTAGTAATGGAGAGAAAGTTCCTGACAGTGATGACTGCTAAATATTAAAATGGATAAAATTTTAAAATCAGTTTTTTATCCATCTGCAGAACTTTCAAGGAAGAGGATAAGATTAAATGTACTTTTCAGGTTCAAGATTAAGCAGTTGACTCTACAGCTTAGGAAAGTATGAAGCATGAGAGGTAGAGGAAAGAAGAGTGAGGATTCCTCTCTGAGCCTGGCTACTGCGCAGGACTGGGCTTCTTTACAAAAGTCAGCTGAGTTTCCAGATGTTAAATATACACTCTACATAATATTTGACCAAATATCTGGGCACCCCATGGCTCCTTCAAGTTAATGATCCATTTCATTAACTCTTTTCTAAATCTTGTTTTAAAAATCATCAAGTGTAAAAGTATTTTGGTCCAAATTATATCCCACATTTGTACATTATGCATTAGAAATTTTGATGTCTTCCCTAAAATTTTCTAAAGTTTAATATTTAATATGATCACATTAAGTACTTTGCCCTTGATCTTTAATAAGTCTTTTGAACTTTTATTTTCCTTATGATATTAAAAATAAAGTTTGTGATGTAAGCATTTTGAAAAAAGTTCTCATTTACTTTATAGCATTATGTAATCAAATATATGGAAACTTGGGAATTCCAGGTGGGGTCTTGGAAAAAAATAACTTTAGAAACTTGAAGTAAAGAATGTGGTCTTGACATATTATAGAAATGATGTTGATGACAAAAAATAGTTCCTCCAAATTTTAAGATAATCACACATTTTACATGAGATTGTAATATTTAATGTTGAAATTTTAAAAAATAACACCAATGTTTAGTCAAGGGTGAAGTTTTAAATATTTAATAAGTGGTATAGCATGGACACAGATTAATTAGACTAGAAGCTGATTATAAATATTGGTAACACTATACTGGTGCTATTAGCTAAACATCGGTCTGTAAAATCTGGATAAGAATGTGCTATTAAATAGAGATTTTCAAACTATGTTTTATACATCTTATAAATGAGATTCAGGGGCCCAGGAACTCAGTGAACTATTACGTAAAACACTGCAGATTTGTGTGCACACTAACTGCTTTAGTCTGTTTTGTACTGCTAAAACAAAATATTTAAGACTGGGTAACTTATAAAGAACAGAAGTTTATTTCCCCACAGTTCTGGAGGCTAGGAAGTCCAAGATCAAGATGCTGGCATCTGGTGAGGAACTTTTTGCTGTGCCATCCCATGGCCAAATAAGCACGTCATCCCATAGGCAAACTCACCCTTTTATAACAAACCCACACGAGGATACCTAATCACACCCATGATAATGGCATTAATCCATTCCCTCTGTCCTCATGGCCTAATTACCTCTCATTAGCCCCACCTCCCAACACTGTTTGCTCCCCACTGGGGAGCAAACAGTGTTGAGAGGTTAGCTGTTTGATCCCCAAACAGCATTGGGGATCAAAATTCTAGCACATGGACTTTAGAAGACACATTCAACCAAGAGTACGAAGAATTTGGAAAAACAGAGATGGTTCATAATTTTTATAAGATTTTCAAAGAAGTTTATTACCCAATAAAAGATGCGAATTATTTGTAAAGTGTCTAAAGGGCCTTGGATAATTCCTATTTGTTCTATTATTTCTCTGTAAATATGTTGTGTGATTCTGCAGTATTAGAACACTCATAATGCTTTCTGGTTTTATTATATATGGATAAAAGTTCTTTCAGAAGATCTTAAAGGCAAATGTTTAAATCCAGGGGCTCTATGATTTCTTTCAGTGAACTATCAATGATACAAACCATGAAATGTCTTTATCTTTCCAGTAGTTGGAGTAACTTTCATTGAATTAGCACAGCTGCATATAAAATAAAGTCTAATTATTGAGAAAGAAATTTAAGAAAGAAATATACTCTTGAGTAATGAGATAGAATTTTACACCCCAGTCTCTAAAACTGCCTTAAAATATTTTGTACATTAATTATGAGCCTTATATGGCCTACAACTGCCATACTTATTATATTTTATTGCCTAAAAGAAGCTTTTGCTACATTTGTATGATTTCCATGTTTTATTTTACATGTGATACAGCTCTTTTTGCCTTCTATAAGCATATTTCAGAAGATTGCAATAAAACATGTAAGATTACTTAAATACCACTTCTATCATTGATTTTATTTTATGTTAAATGTTTACTGTCTGAACCTATAACAATTTCAGCCTGAAATGAGTCCCAGTGAGATGAACCCCAAATTACTACAAGTCCTTAAGAAGTATTTATTCAATATTATATGATTTTTATTTTTATTTATATGATGTGATATTTAGTCAATTTAGAATAGCTAACCTTCAGTAAATGCCTACTCTGTGCTAAGGCCTAAGTGTTTTATATGAGTCAGTTCACATAAACCCTATGAATAAATTCTATTTTTAACAGCTTTTTTCAGGCAAGTAAATTGAGTTACAGATAGGTGGAGTAACATGTCAAGTACACAGTTAAGAAGTGTGAAGTATAAAGTAATCCCTGGTCTTTCTGGCAATTTTTTAGTATCTATTTTTCTGTGTGGCAGTATCTAAAGAGGATAATGACTAGAGTGTTTTCTGGCCCACTTCCTACCAGAAAATGTTTGCAGTTCCAATATTTGAAGCAAGGCTGAAAAGTAAAACACTTTTTATACCAGGCCCATAATTTCTTAGTTCAAGTTTTTAAAAAATATATATTAGTGGGCTTCTAATCTATTTGTTTCATCAGTTCCACATGTCCATATTCTTTCTTGAGCATAATTCCCAAGGCTAATTTCTTTGCTTTTTTGCTTCATAGAGGCTACTTTGAAGATAGCTGCAACAAAGAGGTCACAGTCTTAACAATCTTTGACACAACCAGGTGTGTTGTTTAAGTTTTACTGGACTGTATTAGGCCATACTTGTGTGGCTATAAAGAAATACCTGAGACTGGATAATTTATAAAGAAAAGAGGTTTAATTGGCTCATGGTTCTGCAGGGAGTACAGGAAGCCTAGAGCTGGTATCTGTTTCTGGAGAGGCCTCAGGGAGCTTTTACTCATGGCAGAAGGCAAAAGGGGGAGTAGGTGTCTCACATGGTGAGAATGGGAGCAAGCAAGAGAGTAGGGGGAGATGCTACACAGTTTCAAACGACCACATCTTGCAAGAACTCACTGTCATGAAGACAGCACCAAGCCTTGAGGGATCTGCCCTCAGGTCCCAAGCAACTCCCACCAGGCTCCACCTTCAGCACTGGGGATTACAATTCAACATGAGGTTTGGGCGAGGACAAACATCCAAAATATATCATGGAGCTTTGTTGTTTAATACTTAGGTGTGGTCATGGAACTGAACTGTCTTCAACAGAATGAGAACAGAAGATATAAACAATACAGCTTGTTTTTACTTCAAACATCTTGCACCTGCAATCCTCCAAGTTCTTTTACTTCCCACTGGTATAGAACTTCAGAATTCACATGCTAGAGTATAGGAGGCATAAAAAGGTAGGAGCATGGCTCTCTTCAACACCAGCCTTATCTCCAATTAATTGTGGTCAAGAAATAGCCTTTTTTTTCAATGTTGTATGTTCTGTGATCTCAAAATTTATCTCTTTTTTTCCCCATTTATTTTGGAAAACAGACAATTCTTCCCTGTACTCATTTCTTATTTGAAATATCTTGCTAACAGTAGATATTACAAACTAACACTGCCTAGAATAGTAGATTTTCAATCACTTATTTTAGAGACTCAGGTGCACTGAGTACATGGCTAACTTCTAAATTGTCATAGGTTCCAGCTGCATCCATGTCCCTACAAAGGACGCAAACTCATCCTTTTTTATGGCTGCATAGTATTCCATGGTGTATATGTGCCACATTTTCTTAATCCAGTCTGTCACAGATGGACATTTGGGTTGATTCCAAGTCTTTGCTATTGTGAATAGTGC
>NW_016806811.1:2005183-2022689 GCF_001698545.2 Rhinopithecus bieti
AGGAACATCACACACTGGGGCCTATCATGGGGAGGGGGGAGGAGGGAGGGATTGCATTGGGGAGTTATACATGATATAAATGATGAATTGATGGGTGCTGACGAGTTGATGGGTGCAGCACACCAACATGGCATAAGTATACATATGTAACAAACCTGCACGTTATGCACATGTACCCTAGAACTTAAAGTATAATAATAAAAAAAAAAATTGTCATAGGTTCTGGTTTTACCAAATATTTAGCTGTGTGAGGTAGATCCCCAGGTTTCCTCAAGTTTGAGATACTATTTCTTCACTGCCTTCTACTCTACTGTTAAGCAAACACCACATAATTTCATCTTGTTATTAGTACTCTACTTCTGACAAGAGTTAGTTTATCATGAAGTAATTGTAGCTGCTATAATGAACACACTAAAAAATATGACTTAAACATGATGTAGTTTCTTTTCGTTCATATAAAGTACAAAATGAACGTTCTTGACCAGCAAGCAGATCTCCAGGTAGTGATTCACATACTCCTGCTGTGTCCCTCCTTGTGGTTTTGCCATCTTTAACACTGTGCTCTCAACAGCAGTGAGCTAACAGAAGGGGAATTGCAATTGAGAACATGGTATAGGTCAGTCTACAGCTCGTATGTATCACTTTGCTTCATGTCCTGTGGGCTAGAAATTAGAAGGCCACATCTCATTTAAAAGAGGCTGGGAAAATATAGCACAACTGTGTTCCTAGGAAGAGGAGGAAATTGTGAAAAGCTAGCAGTATTTCTCACAGTCAGAAAATATCCAGCTTACACTGAGTCATATTCTAATGGTATTGATTTTTGCTTTTTTGAAACCATTTTTTTAAAGTTACTATGATACTGAACTCTATTACTGTATTACTACACAAATTCTAACTTACCCTGTAGTTAATAAGTTATTGGCAAAACTCAAATCTCTAATATTTCTGATAATCATTTTATCTCAAATATTGGAAGGATCTGATTACTCATTCTTATAAAACTTTGGTATTTGTAATTAATGTCATCATTTGTATCAAAGTTTCTTTTTAAGTTACATTTTAAATTTAGCTATTTGGAGAATAAAAGTTTTCAATAAGTTTTACAGTTTAAACTATTAACATTCATAGATTTTGAGAGGAGAGATAACACAGTAGCTGTGTGAACTCTGGAGTAAGACTGTGTAGGTTCATAAACCCACTTTACACTTTATAATTTTGAGTTCCTCCAAGAGAGCAGAATCGGTGCCAAAGAACTTCCCCTCTATACCAGGAAAGAGGTCTTAACAGGACTTTCTCAGCCGAATTTTAGAATTGCGAATGATCAGTGACTACAATGTGTCCCCTGCTATTTTGTTTTATGAGTGGAGTTTATATTGCAGTTACTGTGTTCCTCTTCATATGGGAAAGTTTTTAAATTTAGGAAATTTAGGTTTTTAAAAAGTTTATTACCAAAATTTTATTTGTGAATTTTCTATGTATATTACCTTAATTCAATAAAACCGATTTTAGGAAGCAATATTTGAGTGCGTGTATAATTTTCAAATAGGACTTTAAGAGCTTTCAAACTTCTATTCAGAATTTGTGACTTATATAGATTTATGTCATTTCATTCTCTGCATCATCTGCTGAGTTTGTAATCATCATTGGTCAGGTTGGTCGTTAGTCCAAATTGGAAAGACATTAATGAAAACATTACATGAGAGATGGGAGTGGATACATATGGGTGTATCTGTAAGCATGTGTGTGCATGTACATGACTTGGAGATCCTGGATATTTTAACTAGATGCAATTACTGGATAATAATTTGGATTGGGACTCTTGGAAAGTATTGAATATACATGTAAGAAGAAGAGTGAAATGGGTATCTGGTGATCAGGAAAGTGAAATGTGGTGAAGACTGATCATTGTTCACCAAATGGCATCCTCTTTCTCCTGAAATGATCGATCTTTAGCACATTCCACATTCCATATTTTCCAACTCCTCTTAAAGTCAGGTGTGGTCATTGGACTGAATTATCTTCAATACAATGAGACCAGAGTGATACACAATATAGCTTTTTTGATTTCAGACACCTTACTCCTGCAATCCTCAAAGCTCTTTTTCTTCCTGCTGGTATAGAACTTTAGAATGCTAGAGGTATAAAAGGCATAAAATGGAAGGAGCATGGGTGTCTTCAATACCATCTAGAAAATAACTTCCTGCCAGTGATTAACACTAGTCTTTTTATTTTAATTGAGAAAGAAATATATATGACATCAGAGTCATTTGTTAGGCATGCCAGCTAGTGTACCTAAATGAATACACTTATTTTGGAAATAAGAAAATGAAATCTTAAATGTCAAGTCATTATTAGGGTATGCATTGGATAATATTAGATGACATATAAATATATACATAAATCTCTGCATGTCTTCTGCCATTATAAAACTATATCTCCTATGGCATTTAAAACTGTGAGTACCATTTTATTTTAATGACCATTGTGATAAATATGCTATTTTGAAAAAATTAATAAAACAGGGGTTCTTTATATTAAATTTTAAGTGACTTATCAGAATTAATTACAACACATCTAATATCAAATCAAACATAAAGAATATAGGCCAAGCGTGGTGGCAGATGGCTATAGTCCCAGCACTTTGGGAGGCCAAGGTGGGTGGATCACTTGAGGTCAAGAGTTTGAGACCAGCCTAGCCAACATGGTGAAGCTCCATCTCTACTAAAAATACAAGAATTAGCCGGGTGTAATGGCATGCACCTGTAGTCCCAGCTACTTGGGAGGCTGAGGCACGAGAACTGCTTGAACCTGGGAGGTGGAGGTTGCAGTGAGCTGAGATTGCGCCACTGCACTCCAGCCTGGGTGACACAGCAAGACTCTGTGTCAAATAAATAAATAAACAAACAAACAAACAATATAAATGTCATGTTATTTTTTCCATATGAGTTTGAATTGTAACTCAGTTATCTCTTGAATGCTTACTGTCTATCAATTATCTCCTTTACAAGTGAAACCAAAGCAGCTGATTGCAGGAAATGAATTATAACACCATCAGAAATGCACTTAGATTTAACTCTGTGGGAGAAGGAAGTTCACATGGCCACCCTTTTATTTATGCCAAACAAAATACTCCTATAGAGTTCATTCTAATACCGTACCTTTAGCACAGTCAAGAATTAGCAAAGTCTTTTACGGTAAGTATGCTAAAATGTAACTCTTCCAATGAGTGCTAAGCACTTTACCTGGATTCAACACTTGATTCTCACAAGGACCCTCACCAAAACAATGATGCTGATTTATAGAGATCCTGAGTTTAAAGAGGCTCTATCACTTGCCTGATAATTATACACTCAGTGTTGAAGCAGATATTGAACTCAAGCAGCTTGACTCCACAGTCCAAACCGAACCACATTCTATGTGTTGGAATGACCCTAACTATAAGTTCAGCAGGAGAAAGGAGGCATCATTACTTTTGTTTTCACAAAGGAAGAAGTCAGAGAAAGTTTTAGCCATTTTCACAAAGATGAAGAACCATCAGTAAGTCTGCTAATGTAATGTTTCTTACTATCAAAAAATATTGCTTAAAATATCAATATAAGAAAATGATTTTAATGTAGAATTAAAATACAATAGTGACTTTTTTCTATCCACATCACTAGGCATGTTTCAGTAAAAGTAAAAAACCATAATTATTAAAATGTCCTCATACAAATCATCATAATATATTAAGAAAAAATATAAAAATTTATTAATAAAGCACACTACTAGATGTAAAAATACGTATTTTGAGTAGCTAATGAAGGATGAGGTGAAAATGATAACCTGCACCAAGCACCAAGATAGATGAGTCAAAGCTGAGACTACAAAGCTTCAAAAGAGACACTCTAGTCTTCCTCCTGAATAGGTTGAGGTATCATTTTTTTACAGCATGTTTTCTTTCAACCTGATACAATTTGTTTAAAGGCTTCTATACCTAGACTGTTTTAGGTAGTACAGAGGACAAAAGTGCGGTAGCCTAGGGGTCTTTAGAGATAATTCGTAAGTCCAAATTGGAAAGATATTAATTAAAACGAAAGATCTCCAATGTGATTTTAAGTGATAGACAGAGAAACCCGAGCATTTTCACAAAAATACTTGACCTTTATACAATGAGGCTATCATAAATAGATCTTGTACATCCACTCAGTCACAATGTGATACACAAAAAAGTGTGGTGGTCAGTATCGTGATATAAACAATGACTTCTAGAGTCTCCAGCCTCACAGTTATTTTCTAAAACACAGTAAAAGATCTGGAGGCCCATTGTGAGCAAGGAGCCAGATGTAGACTTTTTGTTTCATTTGGTGGCTGGCATCTAACCACTCAAACAAGTAACTTTGAATTTACTTCATTTGAATGATAAATTTAACCTGAGTATTTTTTAGAGAAATACCTGAAAGTGACAGCAGAACCCTCTCCCATATGTGGATACTTCTTCTGTGACAGTTGCACTCTAATTTGGACAAGCAGGCTTCTGTCTCATTGGTAGGACTTTGGCCCAACATACCCACCCATCAGAGAACCCAGCATTTATGGCAACCTTGAATAAGTTTATTTAGTTATTTCAAAAGAAAAAGTGTATTTCTATGTTCCAAGGTTTTCCAGCATTTTAAGAAACAACTAAATTAGTTATTATTCTAAGAAATTAGGAGCTTACAATCTGATAGGGACTGCACAGAGTACTGCACTTCTGATGAGGGTCTTGAACCATGAAGTGAGAATTTGAATTTTTCTTTTTCTCCATCTTTACTTCTCTTCTTCCCAATGTCTCTTGCATCTGCTTTCTCTAACATATGAAAAAAATCAAAATAAATATTTTAGCTAGACAACCTCAAGCTATATTTCTTATTCAGTCATTGTCTTAAATAAAAAAGGCCAAAATAATAGTATTATTTAAATGTAAAAGTATAGCCATAATTTCTCTAAAACATGATCCCTCTAATTAGAAACACCACAATAAAGCCAGGGAGAACTTTGAAAACTGGATATATTATGAAATAAATGCAGCATTGCCTTTTATCTACTGCACATAATTTTGTTTCATGAAGATAATTATTTGAATATATTTTATTCATATAAGGTTATAGTATCAAGGTAATTTTCTCATTTTAAAAATAAAAACAAAACACAGCAAAGCCTGTACTGAAAGTTAAGTCCTAAATGTAGAGCCCTCTCAGATTTTCCTTATTTGAGTTCTCCACTTATAGGAAACACAGTTTTGTGACTCCAAAATATTTTATTGTGGAGCCCAGACTCCAACCAAAGTCCCAAACCAGCATCTTATTGCCTACATGGCTTGGGTAATAAAGCTCTTGTATCCAGAACTATTCCCACCATTTGAATCCTCATTCATATACTCAATCTATAAAACATTCTTCTTCAACTTAAAATACTTTTCTCAAAGATTTTTTAAATTCCCTAACAAATCTCTCTCAATTCAGAGACAGAAATTATAGATTTCTGTCATTTCATTCTATGCATCATCTGCTGAGTTTGTAATCATCATTGGTCAGGTTGCTCATTACTTATAATGTTTCTGAACATCCAAAATAGACATGTTTCATATCTTAGCTTTTTTTTTCTTTCTCTCTTTTTGACAGGCTTTCACTCTGCTTGCCCAGGCTGGAGTGCAGTGGCGCAGTCTCAGCTCACTGCAGCATTGACCTCCCAGGCTCGAGCAATTCTCCCACCTCAGCCTCCTAAATAGCTGGGACTACAGGTGCACACCACCACACCTTGCTAATTTTCCTTTTCATTTTCTTTTTTATAGACACAAGGTTTCACCATGTTGTACAGGCTGGTCTTGAACTCCTGGGCTCAAGTGATCTGCCAGCATCAGCCTCTCAGAGTGCTGGGAATACAGGCGTGAGCAACCATGCCCAGCCCATATCTTAGCTTTTTCAGTAGATTTAACACTGAAATTAGATATAAAAATAAAGATAACTATAACTTCAATCATAGGATAAAACATTTAACCAGGAAATTTAGGTTCTTAAAAGTTTATCAGAATTTTATTTGTGAATTTTCTGTATACATTACCTTAATTCAATAAAACTGATTTTAGGAAGCAATATTTGAGTGCATGTATAATTTTCAAATAGGACTTCAAGAGCTTTCAAACTTCTATTCAGAATTTGTGACTTAAAATAATACATAATAAAAATTATAAATAGAAGAAAATCAAACTGTCTCACATAGAAATTTGGATAGTATACAACAGTGCTCACCGAAATGTGTTTTTGCCAATACCCTATATAAGGATTGCTCCTCTGTCATTTCATCCCACCCATCTGGCAAAACCCCACTCTGAATAAACTTGGCAGCTGAGTCCCACTGGAAGCAATCCTCCTGTCGTTCTGCAAACCTTGCCACATCTATTTTAAATCTCTGCGAGAGTCTACATCTTCCACCTCCACCTCACTTTCAGCTCATAACTAGGTTGTATATAAACAAAAAGTAGAAGTCTTTGGTCTGAAGTCCTCATCTTCTCCTACCAAACCTGTTTACCCACCTACACCTGTATCCACTCCCCCATGACCTGTGTCCACCTATGAGAATGGAGGAGCCATTGCTCTCCCTGGGTTGGCCCAATCCCCCTGGAGCTGTGGTGTGGAACTTGTTCCTTCATCTCAGAAAATGTATACTATTGCAGTCATCTCAGTGGGATCTTCTCAGTCATTACTTTAAAAAACTCAATTCTCCTTCACGAGATTCACAAATACATATTCTGTCTGCATCCCACATTTTTCCCTATCAGTTTCCACTTTGCAATTTCCTGTTCCTCAAGGCCAAGCTTCACACAATGTTGTTTATACATTATTTTACTTCCTCCTTCCTTCTTACTCCCCTCCAATGTCTCTTCTACTCCCTTCACTCGCAAGTGGGCAATGACCTCCATATCACAAAATATAATTGAGAAATTTAAATTTTCACCATAGTTCATCTTCCCACCATATTTAATACAATCTCTGGTTCTTGGAACTTTTTCCAAGGACTTTTTCCAAAGGAACTTTTTCCTTTGGCCCCGATGCCAAAATACTCTGCTGATATTGTCCCTGCTCCCCTGGCCGGTCCTTACTCTTCATTCAGCAACTCGTCATTTTATATCAACCTCTTAGATGTTCTGCTTCTTCAGGACTCAGTCTCAGCCTCCCTCATCTGCTCACTCTATACCGTCTCCTTGGGAAATATCATTCTTGGTTTAATTTAGCATGCATTTGTCAATGACCAAGTGTATATCACCAGCCTAGGAGTCTTGACATGGAAAATCAACTAGGTTGTCTTAAAGGCACCTCAATTTCAATATATTTGAAATCATTTTGTGATCTCTCCTAAACAGTACCACCATCTATCGTGCTTTGCAGCTCGCAGTTCCACCAGTCATCATTGTCAAGTTCTGCCACTTTTTACTTTTTAAATAGGAGAAATATGTATTTAATGGAAATTCAGAGCTTAATGTATCTTCCTAAATTAATATTAGATTAATTTAGTAGCATCAAAGTAGAGAATTGCCTTAGATTTTCAAAGAAAGCAAAATGTGGAATAATAATTAGCATACAGTAAACACCGTTATAAGTCCTAAAGTCCTAGAAAAGAAAGATCTTAATTACATGGCAGTTGTCACAAAAACTTAAGAAAGGATAACGACAATAAAGATGTATTTCTTAGGGAAGCAGGAGCCTCAGAGGTCCCGAGAAACCCCAACTTAAGTTCACCTCCATCTTAAGACTAACAAGACACATTTCGTGCCAGTCATGACCCACCGTCGTTACATGTTTATAGCTGAAGATACAGCCTAATGATACCTGCAAGGGACACACTCCTACAACAGCAGAATGTCCAGATGTGCCAATACCCATAGCAATATGTCCATATGTCCCAATGCCCATAACAATGTATCCTTTCAAGATAATTATTGTTATGCTTTGATGTACTTAATGCACTAAAATGTCAAGTTGAACTTGCTTTAAATCAATAGAATACTACATTTTGTCATGCTGTCAGGACAGCTTAGCTTAGCTTGGCTTTTACATAGATAAGATTCCTAGATAAGAAAAACTGGGCTGCGTGCAGTGGCTCACACCTGTAATCCCAACACTTTGGGAGGCTGAGGCAGGTGGATCACCTGAGGTCAGGAGTTCAAGACCAGCCTGGCCAACATGGTGAAATCCCATCTCTACTAAAAACACAAAAATGAGCCGGGTGTAGTGGCGTGTGCCTGTAATCCCAGCTACTTGGGAGACTGAGACAGGAGAATTGCTTGATCCTGGGAGATGAAGGTTGCAGTAAGCCAAGACTCCAGCCTGGGCAACAAGAGTGAAACTACATCAAAGAAGGAAGGAAGGAAGGAAGGAAGGAAGGAAGGAAGGAAGGAAGGAAGGAAGGAGAAAGAAAGAAAGAAAGAAAGAAAGAAAGAAAGAAAGAAAGAAAGAGAGAGAGAGAGAGAGAGAGAGAGAGAGAGAGAGAGAGAGAGAGAAAGAAAGAAAGAAAAGAGAGCACATTTCTTTGCTTACTGAGGATGCCCTACTCTGTAACTGAGGAGATTTCAATAAACTATCTCTTCTTACTCGACTCAGTGACTTGTCTTGAATTCCTTACCGTGTGAGATCAAGAATGCTCTCTTGGGGTGTGGCTCAAAACCACTATTTCTAGCCACACATTAAATACGATTGTAAGGCATTTATATGTAATGTCCATATTGAATCACATTTTGATGTAAAATATCTTACCCTTTGGAACTTTGTCGCTTTTCTCAGAAGCCTTTAGTGTTGTCAAAGAACTTTCAGGTTTGAATTCCTTCATGTCTTTAATTTCCTTTCCATCCTTTATTTCTTTTCCCTCCTTCCCTTCTTTCCCTGGTTCTTTTAATTTAGAATCTAACACTGCTAGTTTGCTTTCAGAGCTGGCCTCATCTGACAGCTTAAACTCAGGCAATATTTCCTTCAGGAGCTCCCAAACTTTGTCCATATAGCCCGGGCTAAGAGAAAAGAAATCAACATTAATTTCCAAACGATGTTTTTTTTTTCTTCCTTGAACTTTGCAAGAAATTACTGACAGCTAAATCAACTTGCTATTTAATGAATAATTTCAATTGTTACTCAGATTTTTGATTAAAAGAAACAGCATTATATATTAGACATTCAACCAGCTTTCATTGAGTGCCTACTGTGTGCTGGGCTTTGCTGAATCAAAGCGACCAAAACCACAGTGTTATCTCAGAGATCACTCACCCTGGCAGGGAAGCTCATCATGTTAACAACCATGACAGGGAAAGAACATGTCCTTGAGCATCTATTAAGTGGCAGACACTTTCGCATGCATGATCACTTATGCAGAAGGTCCTTATCTCACTAGGCTTCTCTGTGGAATGTGACAGTGTTGTTTCTTGCTCCTCTTTTAACTCTTCCCTGAGGCTTCCATAACATCCCTCTTTCCTGGTTTTCTTTCTGTTGTTAAAGAAATTCCTTGCAGACTCCTTTGAATACTCCCTTTCTTCTGCTCTCTGTTGACAATTTAAGTCTTCTCCCACGGCTCTCCTCTTGGTGTTCTTGCCATTTTACGTAGTATTTCCTCATATTTTGAGTTTATCCATAAATGTGTGTAACCTCTAAATCATTAGTTCCAGCTCAAACCTTTCTCCTGATATCCAGACTCACACATACAACCACCTAATCGGTATTTGTCCCAAACAAATAATAAAAAACAAAGTAAGTAAACAAAAATGCCCTGCATCACCTTCTACTTGGTACTCAAAGCAGAAAATTGAGAATGAACAAGACTCTCTCTTTAAAATTTCCTTCAAATAAAACACAATGTCAGTTGGATTCTACCTTTTCTCAGTGCAGTGGATCACCTTTTCTCCATTCTCATCACCACTTCCTCGGGAGAAGCCCTCAGAAGACCCCCCCCCACCCCCGCAAGAATACTGCACAAGCCAGTGTCGCTGCTCCACTCCTGCCATTTGCTGTCCTAAGGTTCTGAGCAATCTTTCAAAATCATGAGTCTGATAAAGTCATCCTCCGGTCTACAATCCCTTAATGACATCTGATCATTTTAAGGAGGTTGTAAAAATGTCTCAGCATAGTATAAAAGGCCTCTCTAGCTATCCGGCTCTTATCCACCTTTCCTGTCCCACACCCCATTCCTCCTCTAGAATTCCATAGCATGA
This sequence comes from Rhinopithecus bieti, assembly GCF_001698545.2. NCBI lineage: Eukaryota > Metazoa > Chordata > Mammalia > Primates > Cercopithecidae > Rhinopithecus > Rhinopithecus bieti. The sequence goes on from NW_016806811.1 coordinate 2,015,391, forward strand.
AATTCAGTTTTGCAGAACCATGTGTTTTTCTGGGACTACACCCTACCTTCTTCTATTTCCTTGATATTTTTTCTTCTGTGAGTTGGATTTCCCACCTCGATCAGCTTCATTCATTTCAACTAATCCTTTGAGATCAATTCAAGTATTACCTCCTGCAGGAATTACACAGAAGGCAATACATTGAGCAAAACAAAAGAGGGTCCCTGTTCTTATGGACAATTTTACATCCAATGGATGGAGAGAGAGAGAGAGAGAGAGAGAGAGAGAGAGAGAGAGAGAGAGAGAATAACAGCAGTGATAACTTCCATGAGGAAAATGAAATAAGGGAAGCTGAGGTGTGGCATAACTTGGGGAAGGAATAACTTACACTGGATGCTCAACTAGGCCTGTCTAAGGAGTTGATGGTTAAGCTTGGTGGGACCCAAATGTGACATACCCAGCTAAGTGAATAATCTGATGAAAGATCATTCGAGGCAGAAAAAAACAAAATAAAAATAAGAGCAGCCCATGAAAGAACCGCAAGGTAGAGTGAGTTTCATATATTTCAGAAACAGAAAAAAAGACTTGGGTGACCAGTAAACTGTTGCCAAGACATTGATGTGGTCAGAGACTGTGTGAATCAGACAGTGCAGATCTCTGAGGATCATGGTCAAGACTGTAGAACTTCATTCAAGCGTAACAGTTAAACGCTGAAAGGTTTTAAGCAAGGAGAATGACATGATCTGATTTATACTTTAGAAAATTATTCTGATTACCAACTTAACTAAAGGAGGGTAAAATAGACCCTGGGAGACCAGTTATAAATCTAATAATGGAGATGTAGAGAAACAAATTGGTTCAGAGTAAGTAGAGAATGTACTGTTGACAGAGCTTAGTGAGAGATTATATGTGAGAGGTGAGAAAAATGAGCATTGAAGGATGACTTCAAGTTTTTTTCTTTAGCTTGAATAAATATGTGGATGGTAGTGAAATTCACTGAGATGATGCATTCTAGGGAAGGTGCAGTTTGGGAGGTTGAGAATCAAGTGTTCCTTTCTGGATATTCTGAGTTTAAGATACACTTTTGAAAATCCTCATAGCTATGTAACTTAGGCAGTTGTAGATAAACACAGTCTAGAGGTCAGGCAATGTTGACCAGGCATAAACTTGAAAGTCATTGTCAAACAGTTTGTTATTTAAAGTTACAGGACAGGAGTCCTGCTACATACCATCACTTAGCAGCTGTTCGTTGGTTGAGGAACTATCCTAGAAGGCTGAGAAAGAGCAGAAAATAAGAAGGAAAAAAGCTCAGAGAGTGTGTTGCTGTGGAAACCAAGGGAAGCAAGTGTTGCAAAAGGAAATAACTTGTTTAAGAGGATCACATACTGGGATGCAAGTAAATGAGGCAGGAGACGTGACCACTGGATTTGACAACGTTAAGGACTTTGTTGACCTTAAGAAGAGTCATTTCACTGGTGTGGTGGAGAGGGAAGGTCAAAGAGTCAGATGAGAAGAAATGGGGAGTTGAGGAGATGAAGACTGTGTGTATAAACCACTCATTTATTTAGATTTTTTTTCTGAGGAAAACAAGAGAAATGAACTGGTGGCTGGAAAATAATAATTTGTTTCCCTGTGCATCTCTGATCTGCTCAACTCCCTGAACATCTCTGATCTGCTCAACTCCCTGAACTGCCTCCTATTCATCCCTGGATCCCCCTACCCAGTAGAGTGGCCTTTAGCACATTTTATTTTTTTTTTTATTTGATCCCATGACAGCTCTGGAACATAGGTTATACAGTATTAACTGATGTTTAGGAGGTTGTTAAGTTGTATGGCATCACACAACCAGCAAATAATTGAGTCAGGATAGGAACAGACTTTTCTGAATCCAAAATCTAGGTTGTATTTCCCATCTACCATATAAAATATACTACACTATGAAAAAGACCTATTGAAACACCATGGAATAAGACCATATAACTTCTTGGACCATTAGGCTTAAAGACAGGGCAGCAGAGTGCCATGTTCACAGACAGACCATGCATCAGAGACACGTGCCAACAAGAGTCCTTTGAAATGGTTGGATTTCGAATTCCCACCCAGACATGTCATTGACTCTGCTTCTATTATTACATGGAAAATTAGAAGATACTCTGTTTTGATTTTCAGAGGTAAAATTTTATGAATTTTCTTGGTGTGAATTATTCTGATATCTTGTTTCTTTATCATCCTCTGGTAGAATTCTGACGATTTCATGTCTCTGGTGTCTCTACTAACTATTGCACAGAGAAAATTGCACTTGCACAGGAAAAACTGTAAACATTCCATCAACACTAAGTATAAAAATTTAGAGAGCTCCATACTTTCAAAATCTCATTGTCTCTCTATTTCTCTCACTAACATTGTCCACATTATGTCAGGAAGTCATTTAGATATTAAGAAAAGGTTTTCCAATAGAAGATAAAAAAGAGTGCCATCTCGGCCATTCCTAAGATAAAAACAAGATCAGTTCCTACCCTCCAGTTTTTTTTTTTTTTTTTTTTCCCCTGAAAATACTTTTATTTGAACAAAGCAACCCCTAGTTTATCCTGCTGGAAATATGGTTAAGATGGCAGAATCCAAGTTACTAGAGCCTGTCTTCAACCTCCTCCAATATCTATTGACCCTGGGCAATTGCAGCTTCCTATTACCAGTCAAAGATCAGAGATGGTCCAGGTTGATAACTGTACTGTGGATTTAATCATCTTGTAAAAGTCAGTATCTGAATTAATGGTATATTCAAATCTATTGTTATAATTCTTTTCTATGCACCTGATCTTGATTTTTTTCCAACTGTCAATGGTAAAATGATAAAATAGTGCATCTATATTCCTTATGTATTAAATAAAACTATTGTGAAATTATAAGTCAGTATTAAATTGAACAATGTCTCTATTCTATTCTTTACCTAATAGCTATTTTTGGACATAAAGAAGCAATTTCTATATATCTAGAATCATATGAAAGAAAGACTGTGGGCTTTGGACCAGCAAGACTTACATGTTCCTAGTTTGGGGGAATTCAACCTCTCTGAGCTTTAGTTTCCTCATGTGAAATGATGCACACCTAGTTGATGGGGTCATATGGATGATTAAAGGAGACTATCCTTTCAGGACTGTGATTTTTAAATGAGAAGTAATATACTAAATTACTTGATGCATAATAGCTGTCTTCTTATGATTATTTCCATACAGATGTGGCCAATTAAAAGTTGCTTTTATGTTTCTATATTGAAGTAAGTGTGATAGGTTTATAAGTATAAAGGGAAGTTTGCAAATGTTTTACTATAATAAATAATTACCATTGTTTTAATATTTGTACATCAGATATTTAAATATTAAATTTGTAGTATATATATAAGTGTGGGAGACCTGCACATGCCACCCCAAAATATGAAGGATTGCTGAGCTACAGGCAATTATGAAGAAACAGATACACAGAAACTCTGTTTTCCCTCAATTTACCTAAAAGCAAGACATAGATTTACAAAAACTGAGAGGCATCCTGCCCCTCATTGCCTTGTACCAGAGAGAACAGATGTTAACCACTGAAGACAGCTTTGGACCCTTACTGGCCTGAAAATTGTACCAGAGGAATGTACATGAACAAACTTTCTTAACTAGCCTTTATCTATCATTTATTTGCCTTCCCACAAGTTGCCACCTGTAGAGGCTCAAAGTCATTTTCTTTTGTCTTGTCACTTCTGTAAAAATTGACTGCTCTTTGTGGTATATTTCCCATGGAAATCTACATGGTAATAAGCTGCTGTGTGTTTTCTTTTGTTAATGTGTATTCTGTTACAGGAGTCAGTTCCAACGAAGAACCTATGGGGGTCATTCTTCTCCTATATAAGGACATAGAATTTACCCTGAAATTCCCAAGGAACTTTATGTAATACTATAAAATGATATTTTTCCCCAAATTTTGCAAAACATGACCTTTCTTGAAATTTTCTTAAAGACTAGGAGTATTTTAAAGAAGTCTTGGGAAGAAAGAAAAAATTAGATATAAGCAATTTAATAATCAAACGTACTGAAGAGAAATGACTTCTGGTAACCACCCTGTGAGTGCATGAATAACCGTGAACTCCCCCAGTTCTCTCCTGTCTGCTACATGGATGCTAAAAAAGAAAATGCATAATGTTATAGGTAGCAACATTTGAAAACACATAAAGATATATAAGAACTAGGGATCATTAATAAACTGCAATATATTCTGATTATTCATTACAATCTGCATTAAAAATACTATCCCAGAAGCTAAATCATTTGTTAAAACACTGAAGTAGGATTTATAATATAATTAATTTCATTTGTATTTGCAAAGCATACTTATATGCTTCATTTTTTAAGATCTAAAAGTAATATTAATGCTACATACATAAAATATATTCACATTATGTATTATAAAATATATAATTAGTATATAATCCATTTTATAGACTTCTTTTAAAACAGAACAGTCTCTTTCATCATTCTGATTTCAGTAATTATTTTAAGATGTCTTTGAAGATGTGTGTTAGATCAGTCTCATCTATGGCAAGTCAAGATGGGCATCAGAAATCCTTAGATAACTGTGGAGAAACCAGAAACATCTCTTCTGTCCTATACAGAAGAGTGAAACTGTCAGCTTAGCATAAAGTAAAATGAGGATGTGATTAACCAATGTCGCTATTCTCATCAGGCCTCTTTTTTTTCCCCAGAGGTTATTAGTCTATTTACATTTACGCACAAAAATGCCATATCTCCCTTCTGCCCGGGAGTCAAGGCTTCAGCTGACTATATGTCAATGGTGGTGTTAATGGCATTACCAACACATGTGTGCTTTTTTTCAGAGAGAAATCTTACTATCTTAGTCACATGCGCCATTACTTTAAAATGTGCACTGTTTGTTGTTTACAGATTACGAATTTCTATATGTCTACCTATTTCAAAGATAATAAGTGTCTATTGGGATAGATTCCAGACTAGTCTAAACTCCTCATTGGATAAATTTATGAAGTGACTTTGCAAATCAAATAGAAATGTTCTTTTGTTTGCATATCTCACATTGACATTGAAGTTACTATGTGTTAATTTGGAAAATGTAGTAAGCTAAACTTCATATCACTATGTACTTCAGATCACTATGTACTGTAAAAATCTGAAAAAAATTATGGAAAAATATAAATTGTTCCACATAGGGCAACTTTCCACTAGAAATCCCAAGAAATGTATTACACTTAGCTTGTTGCTTTGTTTACTAACTGGATTTTTTTAAAAAAAGCATAATAACCCCAATACTTATGTTGCTGTAAAGTTCTACTGAACTATAGCTTTAAGAAAGATAAAATATGACTCCAATTATCCAGGTCATGTATTCAATGCCTCACTGCTCTAGCGGCTCTGATTCTCAGAACTTCAAATTATGTCTGAGAACTAGAAACATTCAGAACATATTTTTCCCCAAATAAATGAACATGCCACCAATATGAATACTTAGTGATATTCAGCTACCTACAAATATCTGGGCTGAGTTTTTGTAAAGATCATTGCAATTAAGTGCTAAAAGCTGGGTGAAACTAATTCCCAAAGGAAAACTGAGGGCTGGTAAGAAAAAAGCAGAAATGAAGAGGATGGGAGTAGGAATGGTTGTTTTTGTTTTTTAGCCTTGGGAGAGAAAAATGAAACTGTGCCTAAAGAAAATCCACACAAAGCAGACCTGGCTTCTGACTGACATTGCAATGACATTGCAATGTTTATAGAAGGGGAAGGGGCTGAGCTGTGAGCAAATGTCTAACATCTACTGTTAAAGCATGTGGGTATGTTCTATTAAATATCAAGAATCTTTGACAAACTGCAGGAGGTGGATGTGTATAAAATCCCAGCCTGTGCAATGTATGTGAAAATTCTTCCAGTGAACAATGACGCAAAATTGCCATGCATTTCCAACTCAATCATCAAAGCTTTTTTGTATTTTTAGGGCCAGGATGATATGACTTCTTTTCTCTGGAAGTGTAAGCTGAGAGAATAGAGCATAGCAGACGCGTCTCATATACGTTCGTGCACAAGTCAGGCAGGAATATAAGACAGAAGCCAATTTTGCAAGAATATTGAAGAAAATATAAGTAGTTTTCATCATGAATATATCAAAAGTGACCAATGTTACCAAAATCATGAAGTGCACATTGACATCTTTCAGAAAAGTTCAGGTTTTTCAAGATTATTAAATTATTGCTGCATATACATAACCTAAAACTTTAACTAGATTTCAGGATATATTATTCAGTTTTAGATGAACCAATATTTTCTTCCACAAAACAATTTTTTCTCCTATTAAAGGAAGTATTATTTTTCATGGTCAACTTTGCATTCATAGTAAGTCAGCATTGAATATAAAATAATTCCTGGGTATTTTTTTTCTTGGAGGAATTTTGTGTTACTGTTAAGCTAATAGAACAAATCAGTGGCTTTCGCACATTTGATTTTATACTAGAACATTTACATTGGTTATGTAATAAGCTATGCAATATGAATGTATAGTTAATATTTTTGTTTGCTTTTTTCTATTCATGTGAGTGACAATGTGTCATTACATACTCATTATTTGCCAGCTTGATGATAGCTTTAGACAAAAGCATTGGCCACAGTTCAAATTCGTAAGTTGAAGCTGGAAGCAATAGATTGTTATCTTCATCAAAAGGCAGAAAGTCATCAATTGTTATCTTTCTCCAGCAACCCTAAAAATAAGATGAAAGAAATGTAATACCATCAATGACTTACAGTCTTTTCTCTCGTAAATTATTGCACATGACTGACATTATTATTTACTGTTTTCCAATTTTATTTTAGCTTCTTACCCTTAAAGACTGAGATACTGAATTTCAATACTACTCTGGTTGAATATTTTAGCTTATTGTTTTATTTTACATAATCACAGCACACCCATGTCTATACCAATATTGTCCTTATTTATGAGGTCTTATGCACAAATTCTTGGGAGCCTCTTACTGCATAATGAAGTAAATTAAGGTGTTTCAAGTAGCAGAACCAAAACATTATACAACCATGAATAAGCTTGGACATAATCAAATGACTTAATATAGTCAAAATACAAATTCTCCAAATATAACTTTAGTAATTATTGCTTGATACATCCTCACTGACCTTACACTTCCAATTCTTATATTATTGCTACTCCTCATTAATTTCTTAATCAACAAGAAACTACAGAGAGATAAGCCAGATGCAAAAGGATACTGTATGAGTTCTAAATATATATATATATATATATCTATATATA
>NW_016806811.1:2023336-2027875 GCF_001698545.2 Rhinopithecus bieti
CTATATGTATTATATTTTATAATGCAATTATATATTTACATAATTATATAAATATATGACCTTAATATTAAGATTATTATGATCTACATTATTAAGATGTATATATTATTATGAAGATATATTATTAAGATTAAGGTATATAGTATATACATTATAGCATGTATATTCATACATGCAATATATAACATTATTAAGTTATATATTATATATATATATATGATATATAAGAAGATTGTGGAATGAAGTCTTATTATCTGGGTAGCAAACAAAAGTGGTAGACCAGAATAGTACATCAGAGGCTTTATAAACTAAACTGGCATTTCAGACACAGCCTATAAATGTGAGCCAGGATGTGCCTTCTCAATCTAAACACGTTGACTACTTGATAATATATAAAACTAATTAGCAATCAGAGTTGTTAAACATAACACTGCAAATATTCAGGAAACTGTATAAGCAAAACCCAGAAAAGACTCAATTTCAATGGGAAAATATAATCAATAGAGCACAAAACCAAAATGACAGAGGAATTAGAATTATTAAATGAGAAATTTACAGCAATTCTCATAAAAATATTCCAACAAGCAATTATGAATACTCTTGAAATAAATTCAAAAATAGAAACTCTCAGCAAAGAAACAGAAACTTTAAACTTAAAATTAAACTAAAAAGCAACTCTTAGTTGATGAGATCAATAGCAGAATGCAGATAGCATAGAAATTAGTGAACTAGACATTTAGATCAATAGAAATTATGAATAACAGGAAAATATAGTATCAATAATCATATAAGGCTCAGGGACCTGTGTGGATATTGCAAAATGATATAATATTCATGTCATTGTAGTCATTGAAAAAAAAAGAATGTGGGGCTAAAAATATATTTGAAGGAATAATGGCTGAAAACCCTCCCAAATTGTCATAAGTCATAAACCTACAAATTCAAGGAAATCAGACTAAACCAAATAGGATAAACTCAAAGAATTCTACAGCCAGACACATCAAATTCAAACTTCTTAAAAATTAAGACAAAAGAAGAAAAGCTTGAAAGCCAGCAGCAAGAGAAAACCCGTTAGAGGGGAAGGGCAGATTGCTCTCCAGGAGCCAGGGAAGTCAGAAGAATAATTTTGGCTGGCCTGGAGGATAATTCCAGAAGGCTGGAAAATTAATGGCACACTAAGTATCAAATGGTAAAAAAAAAGTACTGCTAACTCAGAATTGTATCATAGGGGAAATATTATTTAGGATTAAGTGTAAAATAAACACATTCTCAGATAAAGGAAAGATAAGATAATTTGTCATCATCAGACTGACTCGAAAGGAATGGTGAAATAAAATTTTCAGAAATAAAAGAAAGGAGAATTAAAGGACAAATGGAGCATCAAGTATGATAAAGCATAAAGGAAAAATTTTACACGCCTGTTAAAATATTTACTTAAAATTAAAAAATAAAAAATAAATATATGACTAAATGTGGTAATATTCTCTTCAAGTTTTTTATATTGTGTTTGAATATAAAAGCAAAATTTATGATGAGGTTATCAATGTATACACAGTAAATGTTTAAGAAAACTATATCAGTGGTTGGGTGTGGTGGCTCACACCTGTAATCACAACACTTTGGGAGGCCGGGACAGGAGGATCACTTGAGGTCAGGAGTTCAAGATAAGCCTGCACAACATAGTGAGACTCTGTCTCTATAAAAAATAAAATTAGTCAGGCGTGATGATGGCATGCCTGTAGTTCCAGCTACTTGGGATGCTGAGGCAAGAGGATCACTACAGCCCAGGAGTTGGAGGCTGCAGTGAGCTATAATTGTGCTACCACACTCCAGCCTGAGTGACAGAGTCAGATCCTATCTCAAAAAAAAAAAAAAAAAAAAAAAAAAAAAAAAAAAAAAAAAAAAAAAAAAGAAAGTTATACTAGAAAAGGAGGAATATAAGGGGGACTAACTGGTGGTAAAGTATTTATATACCAATTTAAGTGGTAAAATGCTGATACTAGTTGACTGTGATAAGCTATGCATGTATATTTTAATTCATAGAACAAAGAGATTTGCTTGAAAGCACTATAGGTCAATCAAAATGGAATCCTAAGGAATGCCCAAGAAACATGCAGGATTAAAGGAAATTGGATTAAGAATGCAATAAATACAAAGTAACACACAAAAAATAAGAAAGGTAACAAAGAATAAACAAATAATAGAATCACAGACTTCAATTCTAATTACATCAAATATGAATGTTCGATACAGACAAATTAAAATACAAGCGTAACTTGAATATACTTATCAAAAATTAAGAATTTGCAAATATTTTGATGAAACAATTCCACATGGTAGAAATCCTAAAAAAAGTCCTTACAAATGGTCAAAGACTATATACATAAAGATGAAATTTTACAGCATTGTTTGTTTTGGTAAAACACTGGTCCAAACCTAAATGTTAACCAATATGAAATGAGCAATATATATTATATTTACATATCTCATACAATGGAGTACAAAGTAGATCAATATATATTAGTATAGAAAATGCCTATGTATAGGGAAAATAATAGTTTACAGAATAATACATTTCTATGACCCTATTGTTATGAATTATATACAATAGTTGTATGTATGTTTATAAGAATAGAAGAAAGCTTAGGAGGATATACATAAACCATTTGCTGTGATTAAATAGGGTAAAGCTACAGGGAGCTTTCATTGCATACTTTTAACATTTTAATAGTATTTGAATTTCCTTTATTAAAAGCATATATAATATTATAAATAATGAAATAAAGCGTTTTCATTTTGGAACAAAGTAACCGAATGATAGAAAAATAATTTCTCATAGTTTATATCTTGAAAACATTGTTTCTCAAATTTAATGAACAAAAATGTCACTGGATGAGAGAGTTTACTTATAATGCAGGATTGCAGGTTCTACCCTGGAGATTCAAACTCATGAAGTCTGGAGCGAGGCACGGGAAGCAGATGTTTAAGAGGTACCACAGCTAGTTGATGTTGGGGGGTTTCTGCAGCCCATAGTTAGGAAACTCTGAATTCTGCAATAACATTATGGTTAAGCAGTATAAGGCTCAATCAGAGATAAAGCAAATGCATATTTTATGTAAATATATTGATGACAACTGGGAAAAAGTATTGGTCCTAATGTGTGTGTTTTCTCTGTTTATCAGAGACAAATGAAAGCACAGAGACACTCAGAGAAAAGCTGCCAACAGCAATACATATTTCAAGTGGAGAGCAACAGCTAACCTACTTCTTTCAGGGGCCCAAAGGAAAGCTGCCATTGGAAGGCACTTGACGAGATGATCTGTGTCCCAGCATTAGTATCATCATTACCAGGTGAAGGAGAGGAGAGAGCTGCTCTGTGTCATAACCTTGTTCTTAATGCTACTCAATACATTTTTACCTGGCTGAGGTCAAAGACCCTTGATGCAATTTACTTTGAATCCAAACTGGAAATAACGAAAATACTTTCACAGGAAAATTGATAAGCTGGTGTGAAAATCAGAATTTTAAATGTCATGCAGAGAGAGTCTGAGAGGTTGGTTTGCTTCAAATAATTGATAAAGGTAAATGCTTTGCAGGACAAAGTGAAAGAGGGAGAAGAATATTTATGATAAGGCAGAGAAGAAAAAGCAATTTCCAATAAGAAAAAGGCAAGAATGCCTCAAGAAGCTAACGAAGAAAAACAGTGAGAAGAAGACTCATCATGTCTCACAAGATAGGAAATGGGAAAGAAAATAAATGTAGGGTATAAGATGAATCAGGAGTGTATCGTACCAAATCAAGAAGTAGAAGTAATAATGCATATTTTATAAACATGTTTCCCAAATATTCACAGACAGAAGCAAATGACAGACATGTACAAATGCTGAACTAGAATTGGAAGAGAACAAAATCAAAATCACATGTGTGTGTCTGGAAAGGGAAGAAAATAATAAAAACAACAACAACATAGTATTTTCATGTAAGAATTGACTCTAACTTCTTACTAATGTTAATATGTATGCAGATACTGACTCAGCCCTACCAACTGGGGATCAGATAGAAAGAAATAAAAATTTTTGCCCCTAGCCTAGAGAGAACAGATTCTACTAATCAGAAAACCAGGCAGCCGCCTCTCTATCACATGCCTACCAAAATAATCCATAGGGAACAGGTATGTCAGTGCTCACAGCATCCTCTACAGGCATTCCTCTGATGAGACCACTGAGGAAACAGAAGGAGCTAGTGGAGCTGAGGTCCAGTTTCTACCACACTGTTCCCTAAAGGGCTAAATATCTAGAGATGGCCTAAATGACTGGACCAGACTGAGGTTTCCAAAGTGGCCTCAATACATTTTATACCCAAAGGATTACAAATTATTCTACTACAAAGACACATGTACACGTATGTTTATTGCAGCACTATTCACAATAGCAAAGACTTGGAATCAACCCAAATGTCCATCTGTGACAGACTGGATTAAGAAAATGTGGCACATATACACCATGGAATACTATGCAGCCATAAAAAAGGATGAGTTTG
>NW_016806811.1:2028493-2037607 GCF_001698545.2 Rhinopithecus bieti
AAAAAAAAAAAAAAAAGAAATTTCTGAACCAAGTGGAGTTGGGCTTGTGAAGAATCAGTATGATTAAGGAGAAATAAGTCACATTTTCTTTGCAAAATGGAAGGTGATGTTAATGAATGTTAACTCCTATGCAAGAGGAAATTTGAAAACTAAGGAGGGATGTCAGGAAGCAGAAAGAGAAAATGAGAAATAAATCAACAGGGTTGGTTTAATGTTTTAAAACACTTCATAGTTTTGACCTTCCTCCCACCTCAAGTTTAGACAAATGTGGGACAGGAACCCAGGCATTTTACCTCCTCACTTTTCCTCTGCATACCTTCTTTCTATACTCCCTTAACACTATCCACTAGGTTTTTCACCTTTTTAGTACAGCAGCCTTCTGCTTGCTCCTCTGCACAGATTTAAAACTCTGAAGTCTAGTCTAGAAAATAGTGCTCTCGATTGGTAAATAAATAAGATAAAGTAACTTAGAAAGTTATTTTCTCTCCTAACAAAATTTCAAGGCCAATTTTCTTGCTGTGAATGTTTAAAAAACAAAAATCCAGTTTTGGATATTAGAAGCTATATTACCCTTTTCCCTTCTCCCTTCCCATTGTAATTATCCTAGTAATTCCTCATTATTGGCCCTTCAACATTCCCCATCCCAGGAAGACAGATGGCTCAGGCCTATGAAAGAAAAAGTCACATTTTCATAAATATATAATGGAATTATTAACTTTGAATACTTTCCCATTCCTTTAAATGTTCAAGGAGAACATTTTTTTCCAGTGACAAGGGCCAAGAAAAACCCAAAGGCATTTGATATGATCTAGCATTGCTAATTTAGTGTGAGTCTGCTTTGCCATATTTATAACGGGTTTTGGATCCTGTTCATACTTCCTACTATTCCATTTGCTTTCCTTTTAGGCAGAGATAACATCTTCCTGTCTCAGAGTAAGATCTGTTCGCATGAAAACAAATTTCAAGTTCAGGACAAATTGCTGATGGGATCAGGCCCCTCAGCTACAGCAAAAGCCAGAAGAGGGACTGGACCACAGGCTAGCACTTCCTCCTGCCCATGACCCTACACCAGATCAGAGAAGAAAGAGGAAGGGGGAAGCCCGGGGCATCCACCTGCCTGCCCCGCTTGCCTCAGCATGAGAGTGCAGAGGCAGCGGCAAGATCAGCATCTACAATGAGTGGTCATACCTCAGTGGTCTAGGCAGAACCCATTTAAAATGCCCATAGGACTGGCATCACAGGAGAAGCAACTGTGTTTCTCATTAATGACAAATTACACATTCAGGACAGTTTCTCTCTGTAGCTACACAATTGATATCCTATAAAAACTGCATTATCTTGTACTAGCCTAAGTAATGGTGTGCAAGGCAACCAACCTTCCTTCCTTCCTTCCTTCCTTCCTTCCTTCCTTCCTTCCTTCCTTCCTTCCTTCCTTCTCTCTCTCTCTTTTTTCTGGAGTTTCTCTCTTGTTACCCAGGCTGGAGTGCAATTATGTGACCTTAGCTCACTCAAACTGCCTCCCAGATTCAAGCAATTCTCCCACCTCGGCCTCCGGAGTAGATGGGATTACAGGCACCCACCACCGTACCCAGCTAATTTTTTGTCTTTTTAGTAGTGACAGCGTTTCACCATGTTGCCCAGGCTGGTTGCGAACTCCTGATCTCAGGTGATCCATCAGCTTTGGCCTCCCAAAGTGCTGTGATTACAGGCATGAGCCACCACACCAGGCCAAGTATATTTCAATACGAAAGACTCATGAGTTTTCATGCACGTGAAAATGAACTTACCATCCAGTAAAGTTTCACAACATACTTTCCATAGCTATTAAACAAAGGCATATGACCCTTCACAGCCTTGCACAGAGAGTATATGTGTTCCCAGGGCTTCCAGGGGAGAAGAGGAGGTTCCCCTGAGGTCCCCTTAAAATAGTTGCTCAAAATTCCTCCATTGAAGATCTTCCACACTGCATAGATTTCACTGATAATCCATCTCATCAGCTAGAGACAAAAAACATTAGTGTTAATTGGTTATTTTTCAGTTGTAAGTACTGTAATTTAGGAAGAAATACAGTAAAAAGAAATCCACTTCCAAGAATAATATCCAATTATACATGTTATGTATTCCATACTTTCATTTCTGATCTACAGAATAAAATTATAGGTCTTGCTTTTGTTTTCGGGAAATACAGTCACAATACAAACTAAAATGTCTCATACTAAACATACTCGTAGCTAAGAAAGCTGTCTGCTGAAGTAAACTGTGGGTGATTTGGCAACGACTTCTATTTGACACTGACATTCATATCAGTGGTGTGCATGTGTGAGAGAGAGAGAAATCTTCTGATAATTGTGACAAATGAGTGAGCTACTCTTTTGTAAATGTTGAGATATTTGAGAAGGATATTATCTCTTGTATGTCAATAGGACCAATTAGAGAAGGAATGAGATCTGAAAGAATTAAAATGGGGTAGACATGTAAATATGCTGTAAATTCCATATGTCATGGGTTGATCTGTAACTGTTGAAATGCTCTAAGTAAAACGTCCCCTTGCAGTGTTTTTAACAGGCAGGAAGACCCGGTGGGTCGATGGACTTCAGAGTGGAAACAGAGACCAAAATTTGAATCCTCTTTCAGGTCTTCACAGCCTTCTGCTTTTGGGAAAGTTGCTTCCACCTCGTAAGTTGCAGTTCCTATCTGTAGAATGTAGATAATGGTAACTATTTTTCAGCATTTTTTTGTGAGGACTAGAAGCAGTATGTAAGAAATCTCTAGGTCACAGTGGGTGTTCAATAAAGTCATTGTTACCTCAGTAGTATCTGATTTTCTGAAATATTCATCTCATGTTTAATTGCCTGGTTTATAAGGAAATTAAATATTTAATATTCGCCTTATAAGATTTACGTTTCTCTTAATTTGAGTTATCTAGGAAATTCTTAATGTTTGGTAAAGTAGAAAAAGACAAAGCAAGTATCCTCCTGTATATCTGGAAATTTTATTGTAGAATATTTTATACTTTCCTTCCCTTGAAAAATGAAAAGCTAAAGTCTAAGTGTGTTTAGGATTCATAAAATAGGTGTATTTTATACTAAAACATAAAATATATTAGAGATAATTTCATACTAATATGTATAACTGGTTGAAGAAATATAACATTTTGATTTTAATATTGGTCAAGATATTGAAGATAAGAAAAAGTATTTCAATCAATATTGACTATGCCTCACTCCTCTGAGTCTTAGGAGAAAATAATTTTTAAAAGTTCTTGTTTCTGATTTAATTAACTTAGAGGAGTGGAACAGGCCTGCTTGTATGGATAAAACCCGACCCAACATGGGGCGGGGAGGTGGAGAGTAGGAGGTGGGGAGATGAGTTCCCACCAGAAGTAGGACAACTGTATTGCAATCCAAGTACACTCCAATTTCCCTTGCACTATCACATCATACAACATCACTGTACCCGCCCTCTTGATGTGGCATAGGACAAGATGGGCAGCCACTTCATGTCCAATGCTGGTCATATGGATCCCAAGGGGAGAAGCCCAGAGGGAGAGAGTACAGCTACTCTGAGAACGGGGGCAGGAGAATAGAGGCTCGCTAAACTCAGGCAAAGAGACTTCATTTTCCTTTTGAATGTTGGTGTGTAAAATACTGTTACCTTAAGTGAAATAAGACAAACAAAGACAAACAACTACATGATTTCACATAGATGTGGAATCTAAAAATACAAAAGTCTAAGAAACGGACAGAGAAATGGTGGTTACCAGGGTCTGGAAGGAAGGGGGATATGGGGAAGATGTTGGTAAGGGGTACAAAATTTTAGTTCTGAAAGATAAGTTATGGAGATCTACTTGCAACAATGCAGCTATAGTTAACAATATTGTATTGTATACCTGAAATTTGCTCAGAGAATAGATCTTCAGTGTTCTTAACACACATATACACATACATAATAACACACACAATAATACACAGTATTAACTGATACACACAATAATAACTGAGTTGATGGTTATGTTGATTAGCTTAATTGTGATAAATATTTAACAATGTATATCAAATCATCAAATTGTATACCTTAAATATATACAATCTTTAGTCAGAAACAGGGGCTGATGCTTGTAATCCCAGCAGTTTGGGAGGCCGTGTGGGAGGATTGCTTGAGCCCAGGAGTTCGAGACCAGCCTGGAAAATGTGGTGTGATCTCATCTCTACCAAAAATTTTAAAATTAGCTGGGGGTGATGGCACATCCCTGTAGTCCCAGCTACCAGGAATCTGAGGTGGGAGGATCATTTTTAGCCCAGGAGGTTGAGACTGCACTGAGCTGTGTTCACACCACTGCACTCTAGCCTGAGCAACAGAGCAAGACTTTGTCTCAAACACCAACCCCCATATATAGTTTTCAGTAGTATATATGTATATATAATACCAAAACTTAAAGGTGAACAAGGGAGAGTTGAAATCAACTGTCTGGGAATGGTTTAAGTAGGACTGGAAGGCAATTCATGATGAGACTTTAGTTCATAGTTCTGTACATACCTCACTGCAGAGTAAATGTTCATTTGCTGAAAATAAGTCAAACATTATTTCGTTTTTCACAACTACCGGAGTCTGAAAAAAATATATATATATGTATATATTACTTCTTAAGAAAAATAATAAAAAAGTAATTTAATGAAATAGTTTTAATCCATTTATGCCTGAGGTTGCAATTTTTGAATTTTTGCAATCAGACCTTGGTGATGACCTTGAGCAGTAGGATATAAATAACTCCTACAAGCTTAGTTCCAATAATGGAATGCTAGGCATAAATCGGTTGGTGCTGGAAATAGGCCAACCTGATTCAACCTGATTGAAGACAATTTTTTCATGAACCAAGGAGTCAGGGATGGTTTGGGGATGATTCAAGCACATTACATTTATTGTGCACTTCATTTCTACTATTATTCCATTGTAATGTATAATGAAATAATTATACAACTCACCATAATGTAGAATCAGTGGGAGCCCTAAGCTTGTTTTCCTGCAATTAGATAGTCCCATCTGGGGGTGACTGGGGACAGTGACAAATCATCAGGCATTAGATTTTCATAAGGAGTGCACAACCTAGATTCCTCACATGCATGCGCAGTTCACAATAGGTTCACACTGCTATGAGAACCTAATGCTGCTGCTGATCTGACAGGAGGCGGAGCTCAGCTGATAATGCAAGTGATGTGGAGCAGCAGTGAGTACAGATGAAGCTTTGCTTGCTCGCCCGCCGCTCACCTCCTGCTGTGTGGCCCGGTTCCAAACAGGCCACAGATTGGTACTGGTCCATGGACCAGGGTTGGGGACCACTGCTTTAAAATCTAAATTAACCACTGAAACGAAACCTGAAAACTTAGTTAACATCTGATAGCAGGGAAAATATCTTCATCTTGGATGACTAATATTAGCCTAATAGCCTTTCTCCCATTTAATGATTATTGTCTATTTTGCTAGTGTTAAATTTTTGTTTGAGATTGTGATAGCTTTTTAAAATCTAGTTCAAGTTAATATCCTGTTAGATTAAAAAATTATTTTAATGGTCATTATTTAATTAGTACACATCTAAATCAGGTACCAATAAATAATAATAAAGTAAAACTAATAGGGAAATACCAATTGTAACTTTTGAAAAATGAGCTATAATTCATATCAAGTATATATATTTAACATACCAAATTAACATGAAAATGATTTTGATTACAGAATCAGGTTTTTAAGGAAGTTAACACCATCAATTACTTTCACTCATCTATACAAGTAGCATCTTGAAAAGTCAATAAAAAAAGTTAGAAAAAAATTTACCTAAAACTGCCTTAAAGGCGTAAATTGACTCTGCAGATCATAAATTATAAACATAGTTTCTTCTGGCTTGACTGACTGTGATGGAATGCTTCTGAAATGCCCCTGTACTTCAGTGATTACCAAAGTTGATAATCTATACATTAATAAGTATTAGATACCTAAAGTTTGCAGTATTAGTCTTGATAGCCTCCTGCTGACAAGTGAAAAGTAGAAATTAAGTTTGTAAAATACAACAAATGTTAAGACAGAGGTCTCTACAATGGCATTTTCACACTTCTACTACCTATACCTGTACCTGGGGCAGCATAAATCTTCAGACATCCTAATCTATTCAATATATTCAGTACTCAAGTGTCTGGGCCACTTGTTTCTAGTTCTCAGAAATAAACAAGTCTGGTAAATTATTCTGTGATCAGAACTTGTTAACCTTCTTGGTTGGAAGGGCTCATGTTTATTCTGCTATCCTAAATTCAGGATTTTAAGGTACTTTATGATAGTGTAATCGAGTAGCTTAGCTTCAAAATGCATTTTGAAACTTTTTTTCCTTTATTTCTGTTAGCCATAAAATATTCTGTAAAATTTAGTTTCCCTCCTTTCCCACCAGGCATCCCGATGCACAGTGCTCACTTATCTAAGTATGCGCTTGCTTAAAAATCCCAGGGGCTACTTTTGAAATAAACCAGGCATAGAGATCCAGCTGCAGAATTCTCCTGCTTAAGTGGAGTTATGAACAATTAGTCTACCATTATCAGGCCAAAGTCAAGATGATGTCAATGATATCAACCAGAACTGCAGATGGGCAAATATTCAAGATAGCCATTGGAAGAGACTTGCAGACCTGCATCCTCCTGGACATGTTTCGCCTACCAAGTTTTCCCTCTTAAACTCCCTCAATTAACCCCCAAAGCAAAAATTGTCTTTTAAGGGCATAAGCCTGGCCATTCCCCAACTTCTAGCATTTGAATACAGTTACTTTACTTTCACCACATCTTGTTTCTTGTGTTCTGGCCTCTGGGCAGTGAGCAGCCAAACTTGAGTCAGTTACTAATTTGGTGCCCTTTGTGAAAAACTGTGTGTTTCAAGTGACTCAGCCTGTATGCCTGGTTTCCAATGAGTGGAGCAATTGCCTGCAGCAGTGTGCCAGGGATTATTTGTTAATGCTACCAGTCAGGGCAGGGGCCGCTTGCAAATGCCAGCAGCTCATGGCTAGTTGTCCCCAAACCTGGGACCAGCAGTTACCAAGACTGCCTTTGTCTCAGGGAATTTCCCTTCCCTCCTTTTCATGGCATCAGCTCTTGCTATCACTCTCTGTTGGTGTAAGGAAAGCAACACCTGGGAAGTCAACAGGCTCCAAGAACTGGGGAAGTCAACTGGAATGCACCTGAAAATCCTCTGTCTCTGCCATCTGGTTTCTCTAGCTCTTTGTCCTAGTGTAGGTCATCTGTGCTGCTGTGTTGGCCTCTGTGACATCTGGGCTTAATGCAGGACAATTAAACTGTGGTGCTGTCTGCGTTTGAGACAAGGTCTCAGGATATTTCTGCAGTATCATCTTTCAGGGGCGCTCCATCTGTGTCAGATCCGTTCGTGTTTGTGTCTGTTTAGTCTGACCCCTACTTCTGAGGGTGCTTTGGAATGGTCTCAATCGCACCAGCCAAGACCAGGTCCATCTGATTGTCAGAATGCAGCAAAACAGGCTTCTCCTCACTAGGGAACAAACCCTTTCCAAAATCCTGGCCCCTGATTTTTTGCGGGCACTCAGGAGTATTTATTTTATCTGTGTCAAGCTTTGTGCAGGAAAAAAAACCATGTGAATTATTTTCTAGTCTACCTGAGACTCCAGCTGGTTACACACTGTGGCTTGCTTGTGTGAAAATTTTAAAACTGATGGCAAATTACAGTAAAAAAGAATCAGAGCTCAAATACTTAACCTGCAACTTTAGAGTTAAGTAGAACCTTCTAAAGCTCTCTATCTATTTTTCTTTTCTGCCTGTTTTGAATCTGCTATTATTAAGCTAATGGTGTTGATATAAAACATATGATTTCAAGGTTATTCGGACATTTTATTTTTCTTATATAGTTCATCCAGTTTCAGCTAAAACTTAAACATTGGAAACTCATTTAAAACTGAAGGCAAAAGGATAAAACATGTTTTTAAAAATGAAAACGGCTTTATCCAAAATTTTGGTCCAGAGCTATTACAGGATTACTTACCAGGGCAAGCAAAGTTTAGCCACGTGGACAGGTCTCAATTTTCTCAAAAATAAGATGGATCCAGCTATCTTTTATAGGCCACTGAGTTTTTGATGTTCTCTCATGGCTAGAGTCCTGAGATAAAAACTACTGGGTCTTTGTGTGTGTGTGTGCACGCGCGTGTGTGTGTGTGTATACATACACACATATACATATACATGTTTAGATATGTTTATGTATATGTACCTGTATTATGCTTTTTGTTGTGTCTAACATACTACCAAACTGGCTTATGAATAAATGAGTATTCATAAAATAAGTCCAAATGCTTTTCAAGTTCAAATGAATCTTTGGTAAACAAAACTTGTTTTAAAATTATTAGTACAATAAAGCCAGGGAAGGTGGCTCACACCTGTAATCTCAACACTATGGGAGGTGAAGGTGGGCAGATCACTTGAATCTAGGATTAAGAGACCAGCCTGAACAACATGGCAAAACTCTGTATCTACAAAAAATAGAAAAATTAGCTGGGCATGGTGGTGTGTGTCTATGGTCCCAGCAACTTGGGAGGCTAAGGTAGAAGGACCACCTGAGCCCAGGAGGTTGAGGCTGTCATGAGCTATGATCATTCCACTGCCCTCCAGCCTGGGCAAGAGTGAGATCCTGTCTCAAAAAATAAAATTAGTAAGATAAAACTAAAAATGTCTTCAGAATCATCAGCATACATTTTTGTCTAGATATGTTTTATGTTTGCCTCTGCTAGTTATTTTAAGGTGTCAGAGTTTGGCACAAAGATTGTGAGACTATCAACCCAGCCAAAAACAAAACAATCTTTGTTTGTGTGACTTTTTTTTTGTAAACAAATAAGACTAACTTAATATTGTTGTTTCAATAAAAATGACTAAATCTTCTGAGTTATCAGCAAAATGCCTACGTATTTCACTTTAAGATTCTTATTTAGGTGAATAACCAATGTTCACAGACTTGATAAATGGTTAGAAAAAAAACTTTAAATGATGACTACCTTTGTTTAATATTTCAGTTTTCAAGACTAATCTATTATACACTGTTAAAATAAAAAAAAAAATGAGTACA
>NW_016806811.1:2038063-2048106 GCF_001698545.2 Rhinopithecus bieti
AAACTTTTGGCCTAAAATAAAATGACTTATTATTTAAAAAAGAAAACCACATAAAACAAGAAAGTCCAAACATGTCATATATGGTCTGTGTAAGTTGTGACAATGTACATAAATTATTTTCTAGAGTCTTTCTAAAATTGGACCCCTATGTTAAAAAAAAGGTTTTCTTAAGGTATTTATTTGCACTCAATAAAATTACTGTAAGTTTTTATTTAAATTCTGTTATTTGTTTATTTTAAAAACTTATCAGAATCATATCTTCAAAATTCAACTTTGTTGTTTGTTTTGCTGCTTTCAACTCTTTCTCCCTTTCAGAAAGACTGAGATGATAACTTTCTCCTTCAGCTTTTTCATCAGATCCTGTAACTTTTTTCATCTGGTTCTAGTTGTTGTTGTGGCCTGATGCTAAAATGTTTTATCTTAAAAATAAAATAAATGTAATACAATAAAGTATAAAGTAAATGCAATGTTTTCCAAAACTATAACTTGATTCTGTACTCTTGGCTTTTAAATATGTCTAAATTTTCAATGAAATCACAAAATTTCTCATGCAGTTACTAAAAATTGTGTATTCCCCTACTATACTCATAACCTTGAACACACTTTTCCGGTGTCTGATTCAATTAAAGTTTTTTTTTCATCACGTTTGACTTCCAGGTTATCTAAATGGGTTTTCCATAAGGAAAATCAATCACACTAAAAAAGATTTCTCTTTGCCTTTTGGGCAACTGGCTTTAAAAAAATAAGATTTTATATTTTACCAAGATAATTCCTATATTATTATTATTATTAGATTTTGATTGCATAAAACCCTGCGATTAAAAGAGTTAAGGTTTTACATTCATGTAACCCCTTATATTGCCTTTAAAGTCTTTTAACTATCAGGCCCATGATTCTGTTATTGTTTGTTTGTTTGTTTTTGAGACAGGGTCTTGCTCTGGTACTTGGGCTGGAGTGCAGTGGTCCAATCTCAGTTCACTGAAAACTCTGCCTCCCAGGTTCGAGTGATTCTTGTGCCTTAGCCTCTGGGGTAGCTGGGATTACAGACATGCGTTACCACACCTGGATAATTTTCATATTTTTAGCAGACATGTAATTTCACCATGTTGACCAAGCTGGTCTCAATGAACCACCCACTTCAGCCTCCCAAAGTGCTCAAAGTGCTGGGATTACATGAATGAGCCACCATAGCCAGCGTGTGATCCTGTTTTGATCAAATGTTTTGAGCCCTTTAACGTCTTTGACAAATGTCATCAAAAGTTAAATTTTTCTAAATTAAGTCTCAGATTTGTTGCTGAAACTTATCAAAAGTATAAAAATTAATCACTACAAGGTTGTAAAATATTTTTACAATTTCCAGTCAAGTCATGGACTACTATCAATACCTTCACCCCACTGAAAGATTTCTTATCAGGTGCTATTAACTAATCATTCTGCTGTTAAGTTACAGAGTCTTGCCTCCTGGGCACACAGATGCCTAAACAGCTGATAGCTAAATGCATAAAACTTAAAGACAGGTCAATTTGGTACCCTTGATTTTTGACTTTAATTTTGGGCTCTTATATTACTTAAAAGGGCTTTAATAATTAATAAACACCTGCCCACCTCCATTCCTATCTTGCCTAAAATGGGTAATCGGCTGTAAGTCTTTTGACTCTAAGTCCCTTGGCCAGAGGGGTGCCACCAAGGAACATGATGGCCTGGCACAGGTAGTCACACCAGCCTGACATTAATATGAACCAAAATAAAACCTTGACCATTGATACTGCCTCTGGCATATCTTGCCCAAAAAGGAAAGGGGGAATATATACTAAAAGTAAAATCCTAAGGCTTCCCCAACTTACTGGGCAGACCCACCTCCTTGACCAAGGGAACCTCAGGAAAAAGACTTTTATGTTTATACAAATTTAAAACAGCATCATCTTGTGCAATTCATACCTGTTATTTGTATGAAATGTAAACCATGTGCTTATATTGAGCAGAGACTGAATATTGTTAGTAACACATTAATATTAAGTACATTATATTAATATCACAGAATTTATATTCTTCATGTCAATGTTATCTAATACTATAAGTAACTTAAAAGCGTGGGTCATATATATTTTATTTTATTTCAAATATCTTATAAGTAGGCATTCAAAAAATACTCTGGCAGATAGAATATTATTTTTGTGTTTTAGTGAATCTTTGAATTTAGATTCATCTGATTTACTCAACTAGTAAGAGTACTTGAAAAATATGGTGGATATATTATATTTTCTTGAATTAGTAGTAGTTCTAATGAGGCTAAAACTTCTAGAAATAAAATAAATTTTATATATATACATAATTTTAATGGATTCCACAAATGTACAGAACAATCAGGTTTATTACCATCATTTGACTACTTCTAAATCATTTAGCCCACTGGTTTCCTATGAATTAAGTGAAAATAATAGCAGATTCAAGGAAGGACAAAGGCATTAGTGGTAATCTAACCCTTGGAAAATCTAAATATATTCAAACTACCATAGCTGTTATGAAGATAGAACAGTGTGTC
This sequence comes from Rhinopithecus bieti, assembly GCF_001698545.2. Classification (NCBI taxonomy): domain Eukaryota; kingdom Metazoa; phylum Chordata; class Mammalia; order Primates; family Cercopithecidae; genus Rhinopithecus; species Rhinopithecus bieti. Next base: position 2,040,606 of record NW_016806811.1, read on the forward strand.
TAAAAATTTAATCTCTATAAGTGCTATTTAAAAATGAAAGTTTATTGAGTGATGTTCCAGTCAATATGATTCAAGTGGTTGGGTGTGAGATCCAGAAATAAATGCATTCTCTGGAAAATGCTTCTAGAATCCCTGAAATAGAGATATCTAAGTGCAAAATTCTTGGACCAGAAAATTAATGCTAATAAACACAGGAGAAAACAGATCTCCATGCTATGAATGTTCATGCAAAGAAGCAGAAAGAAGTGTGTCAGTCAGAAATTAAGGAATAACTTCATACACAACATTTTAAGTGATAATGTAACGTTTTGGAGAGAAGAAGAAAAATCAAGGCTCTAAACAAAAATTCAATAATATCTCAGAAACCAGTACAAGAAATATTAAACTATATTGATAGACATTTATTTTGATTAGTTGCCAAAAGCAATTACTTTTTTTACTGAATACCACAAGAGAAAATTACTCTAAATCATTATAAAATGCAATTTTATCACTAGGATAATACATCCACATAGTAAGTATTTTATTCAATAGAAAAAACTTTCTTACCCGACTAAATAAAATATCCTGTGGACGTTTCCAGGAATAAATTTTCAACGATGGTGGTAACTCAATCTTTCCTTCAGGGTCTTCAAAAAAATGCTATATAAAATAAATTGAGTTTTTTCTCCGTATTGTTTTATTAAAATAAAACAACTGAATTTTAATAAAAAAGAAACAAATTGATTTGTTCAATCAATAAGCCTTTGCAGAGCAGTTTGTGTCCTTGTCGTAAGAGCTAATTCATGGAGTGTTTTAAAAATACTGAATTTAACAATAATGTATATAATTAACATATACTCATTGATTACATGTAATATGCTCATTGATTTTTGAGCTGCATTTTGATTGTATATGAGGTAGCCCAAACAAGCATGAGATGCTTTGGAAAGTAAATTAGATATGGCAGGAAAGCAATTTACGATGGGCCAGACATGGCCACATTCTCCGTTGAAAAAATTTTTTTACCTGAATGGAGAAGATTTAAAATATTTATTTAATTTTCAACTATTGGAATCATAAACAAGATTATATATAAATAAAACTTGGATGTTTGACCTGATTTTCATTTATCAATTTTAAAAATTAATCTCTTTCCTTTGAGATAATTATAGATTCATATACAGCTGTATGAAATAATACAATGGGTTCTTGTATTCCCTTTACCCAATTTTTCCAAGTGTAACATCTTGTGAAACTGTAAGCAGTATCACAACCAAGATATTGACATAGACGGTCAAGATATAGAACAGTTTTATCATCACAAGTACCATTCCTATGCTTTTTCATAGCCATACCTATGCTCCCACTCCCCATCCCATACCCCATCCCTAACACCTGGCAGCAATCCTCTGATCTCTATTTCTATAATTTTGTCATTATATATTAAATGTCTATATAACATTCAGTAATATTATATAGATGAAATCACATCATTTGTGGTATAATTGTAAGGAAGTATGAAATCCTTTGGATTTGTTTTGCTTCTGTCAGTATAATTCTCTGGAGATTCATCCAAGTTGTTTCAGGTATCAATAGTTTGTTTTTGTTTATTGCTGAGTAATATTTCATGTATAGACATTTGTTTTTTCACCAATTGTTTATTGAAGAGCATCTGGGCTGTTTCCAGGGTTGGGCTATTACCAATAAAGCTGCTGTGAACACCTGCATAACATAAGTTTTCATTTATCTAAGATAAATGCCCAAGAATGCAATTAATTCATTAATTTTTGAACTCTTACTATGGGTCAATTAGTGAGCTCTGGAGAAAGAATAATATCCAAATGCATAGTCTCAAATGCTAGCAATCTAGTAAGTTAGAAGTGCTTCAGGCAAGTACTATGTAAGAGTTCTTCTTATAAAACATAACATTAAAATTGCCAGTTTATAAATGAAATTGCTTTGGGAATATAAACCATCTGTACAGGAAAAAGAGCAACTAAGCTTCACCTGAGTTAATAAGGACAGGGATAAATAAATACTGTTTTGTGATTTTCATAGTAATCACGTTTTTTACCCTAAAACTGGTGTGGCCTGAGAAACAGGTTATATTTGAGGGCATTGTGTACAGTTTGAACATTGTAAGTATATATGTTTATCTTAAGATGTAGTTTATTGTCACCTTTAAGATACTGGAATAATCTGAATGAAGACAAAGCATATGTCAACATCCAGGCAAGATTCTCAAAAGTGAATTATCGAAAATTGACTGAATTTCCAGGAGCTGTTGCTACACTTCTGGGGTTTCCTCACGTCATTTTCCCCTCCTGTATTGCAAATATTTAGTTGTTTTAAAGTCCCTTATCTAACAATGCCAAAATCTAAAGTGTTCATGGATCAATTTCTATTATTTGATTTCTCCTCTTGGTTTTCAGTCGCTTGGTTCTGTTTCTTTCCATATCTTGTAATTTTTTTAAAAAAAACCTTTTATTTTATAATTGGGGGTACATAAGTAACTTTGTTCCACAGGTAAACTCATGTCACAGGGGTTTGTTGTACAGATTATTTCATCAGCCGGTTATTAAGCCTACTACCTAATAGTTATCTTTTCTGCTCCTCTCTTTCTTTCTTCCCAGCCTCCCTAATCAAGTAGATCCCAGTGTCTATTGTTTCCTTCTTGGTGTTCGTAAGTTCTTATGATTTAGCTCCCACTTAGAAGTGAGAATGTGTGGTATTTGGTTTTTTGTTCCTGCATTAGTTTGCTAAAGATAATACCCTCCAGCTCCATCCATGTTCCCACAAAAGACATGATCTTGTTCTTTCTCATGGTTTCATAGTGTATGCGTACACATGGTGTATATGTATCCATGGTGTATATGTATCACATTTTCTTTATTCAATCTGTCATTGATGGTTATTTAGGTTGCTTCCAGGTTTTTTGCTATTGTGAATAGTGCTGCAATGAACATTCACATGCATGTATCTCTATGGTAGAATGATATATGTTCCTCTGGGTATATAGCCAGTAATAGGATTGCTGGGTCAAATGGTAGTTCTACTTATACCTCTTTGAGGAATTGACGTAGTGCTTCCTACAATGGTTGAACTATAAGCATTCCTTTTTCTCCACAACTTCACCAGCATCTGTTACTTTTGTGGCTTTTAATAATACAAATTCTGATAGGTGTGAGATGGCATCTCTAACAATAAGTAATATTGAGCTTTTTTCATATGCTTGTTGGCTGCACGTATGACTTCTTTTGAGAAGTTCAGGTCTCTTCATGTCATTGCCCACTTTTAAATGTGGTTGTTTGTTTTTCTCTTGTAAATGTGTTTAAGTTCCTTATAGATACTGGATATTAGACCTTGGTCAAATGTACAGTTTGCAAATATTTTCTCCTATTCTGTAGTTGGTCTGTTTATTCTGTTGATAGTTTCTTTTGCTGTGCAGAAGCTCTTAAGTTTAATCAGATCCACTTGTCAGTTTTTGCTTTTGTTGCAATTGCTTTTGGTGGCTTTGTCAAGAAATCTTTGCCCATTTCTATGTCCAGGACGCTATGGTATTGCCTAGATTGTTTTTCAGGGTTTTTATAGTTTTGGGTTGTACATTTAAGTCTTTATTCCACCTTGAGTTGATTTTTGTGTATGGTGTAAGAACAGGGTCTAGCTTCGATCTTCTGCATATGGCTAGCCAGCTATCTCAGCACCATTTATTGAATGGGGAGTCTTTTCCCCATTGCTTGTTTTTGTCAGCTTTGTCAAAGATCAGATGGTCATAGATGTGTGGTCTTATTTATGGGCTCTCTACTCTGCCTCATTCTTCTATGTGCCTGTTTTCAAATCAGTACCATGCTGTTTTGGTTACTATAGCCTTGTATAATAGTCTAGTTTGAAGTCAGGTTGCGTGATTCCTCTAGCTTCTTCTTCTTCTTCTTTTTTTTTTTTCTTAGGATTGCCTTGACTATTTGGGCTCTTTTTTTGTTTCACATGAACTTTAAAATCGTTTTTTCTAGTTCTGTGAAGAATGTCATTGGTAGTTTGATAGGGACAGCATTGAATCTGTAAATTACTTTGGGCAGTATAGCCTTTTCAATGATATTGCTTCTTCCTATCTATGAGCATGGAATGTTTTCCTGTTTGTTTCTGTTAGAGCAGTTTTGTAGTTCTGCTTGTATATTTGTTTCACCTCCCTGGTTAGCTAAATTTCTAGGTATTTTCTTCCTTTTTTGACAATTGTGAATGGCATGCCTTTCTGATTTGGCTCTCATTTTGTCTATTGTTGGTGTATAGGAATACTAGTGGTTTTTATACATTGAATTTGTATCCAGCAACTTTGCTGAATGATAGCAACATCAGCTACTGGAGCTTTTGGGACAAGACTATGGGGTTTTCTAGATATGGAATTATGTCGTCTTCAAATAGAGATAGTTTAACTTCCTCTCTTCTTGGATGCGCTTTATTTCTTTCTCCTGTCTGATTGCTCTGGCTAGGACTTCCAATACTATGTTAAATAGAACTGGTGAGCGAGGGCATCTTTGTCTTATGGTGGTTTTCAAAGGCGAATGCTTCTGGCTTTTACCCATTCGGTATAATGTTGACTGTGGGTTTGTCATAGATGGTTCTTATTATTTTGAGGTATGATCCTTCAATACCTAGTTTATTAAGAGGTTTTTACATGAAGGGGTGTCAAATTTAATCAAAAGCCTTTTCTTCGTCTATTTAGATATTCACGTGGTTTTTGTCTTTAGTTTTGTTTATGTGAAGAATCACGTTTATTGATTTGCATATGTTGAGCCAACCTTGCATCCTGGGTATGAAGAGTACTTGATCCTGGTAGACTAGCTTTTTGATGTGCTGCTGAATTTGATTTGCAAGTATCTTGTTGAGGAATTTTGCATCGATGTTCATCAAGAATATTGAGCTGATGTTTTCATTTTTTGTTGTGTCTCTGCCAGATTTTGTTATCAAGATGTTGCTGGCCTCATAGAATCACTTTGGGAGGAGTCCCTCCTTCTCAATTTTTTAGAATAGTTTCAGTAGAAATGGTACCAGCTCATCTTTCTACATATGGTAGAATTCAGCTGTTAATCCATCAGGTGCCAGGCTTTTGTTTGGTTGGTAGGCCCCTTATTACTGATTCCATTTCAGAGCTTGTTATCGGTTTGTTCAGGAAAACAATATCTTCCTGGCTCAGTCTTAGGAGGGTGTATGTGTCCAGCAATTTATCCATCTCTTCTAGGTTTTGTAGCTTGTGTGCATAGAGGAGTTTGTAGTAGTTTCTGATAGTTGTTTTTATCTCTGTGGGGTCAGTAGTAACATTCCCTTCATCATTTCTAATTGTGTTTATGTGGATTTTCTTTCTTTTCTTTGTTATTAGTGTAGCTAGTGGTCTGTTTTACTAATTTTTTCAAAACAACAGCTCCTGGATTTGTTGATCTTTGAAATTATTTTTCCTGTCTCAATTTCCTTCAGTTCAGCTCTAATTTTCATTATTTCTTGTCTTTTGCTAGCATTGGGATTAATTTGTTCTAGCTTCTCTAATTATTTCAATTGTGAAGTTAGATTATTAATTAAAAATATGGACCTCTTCACAAATTTGTGTGCTATGCTTGTGCAGGAGCCATGCTTGTGCAGGGGCCATGCTTGTGCAGGGGCCATGCAAATCTTTTCTGTATCATTCCAATTTTAGTATATGCACTGCTGAAGTGAGCACTGTATACTGATTTTGCATCCTGAAACTTTGCTGGAGTTGTTTACCATCTGAAGAAGCTTTTGGTCTGAGACTATGGGGTTTTCTAGATATGGAATCATGCCATCGGCAAACAGGGATAGTTTGACTTCCTCTCTTCCTATTTGGGTGCCCTTTATTCCTTTTTCTTAGTTGATTTCTCTGGCTAGAACTTCCAATACTGTGTTGAATAGGAGTGGTGAGAGAGGGCATCTTTGTCATGCTCCAGTTTTCAAGAGGAATGCTTCCAGCTCTTGCCATTCAGTATAATGTTTGCTGTGGGTTTTTCATAGATGGCTCTTTTTATTTTGAGGTATGTTCCTTCAATACCTAGTTTATTGAGAGCTTTTAACCATTTCCCACTTGCACCCAAGAATACTCACCAGCAGTGCTTGCAGTTGCAGTGTTTATTCCAAGATAAAACACGTTTGGTATAAGAAATTCTTTTACCACCTCTAAACATCAAAGCACTGAATTCCTACATCCTGTTCAAGAAGGACAATCCTGAGCACATGATTAACCAGGTAAACCTCAGACTCCTGTTGATTAAAAGAATGCTGGAAAAGCATCACACCCCAGGGAAGCAACATCTTCAAGGTCACCCATGTTCTGATGATGCCACACATCTTCACCTGTCTGGAAGACATTTTGCCCAAAAGCCTACTACCAATATCAGGGAAATGAAATGAAATCCAAGTAATCACTGCAAAGTTTGAGGTTTGCACAACAGCAAGGACGGTAAAAACATCTGGAGAGAAATACATTGTTTTTTGCAGAATGTGATGCTCCACTTTGTGTTATTCTGTGCTTTGAAATTTATCACATGAAGAAAAGTATTAAATACTGATCATCATATACATTTCTGTTACATTAAGATTAGAGAGAAGTTCTGTTTAGAAATAACTCTAAGAACAGCTTTTTATGTTTTATTTTCACATTGAAAATTAGTCAGATTTGCTTCAGCCTCAAAGAGTATGTTTATGTAAAATTAAATGAATGCAGAAAGTGAGCTGCACTTTTTTTGTAAATGGGAAATGGCTTAACATCAAGGGGTGGTGAATTTTATCAAAAGTTGTTTCTGCATCTGTTGAGATAATCATGTGGCTTTTGTCTTTAGTTGTGTTTATGTGATGAATCACATTGATTGATTTGTGTTGTTGAAGCAACCTTGCATCCTGGGAGTGAAGCCTACTTGATCATGGTGGATTAGCTTTTTGATGTGCTGCTGGATTTGGTTGGCAAGTATTTTGTTGAGGATTTTTACATCGATGTCCAGCAAGGATACTGGCCTGAAGTTTTTTGTGGTTGTTGTGTCTCTGTCATGTTTTGTTACCAGGATGACAATGTTCTCACGGAATGAGTTGGGGAGGAGTATCTCCTTCTCAATTTTTTGGAATAGTTTCTGTAAGAATGGTACCAGCTTGTCTTTGTACATCTGGTAGAACTCACATGCTCAATAAGTTTTGATGAATGATATACACTGAGTATAAAAATTAATATAGGCTCTAGATAATGATGTCTTCTTCTAGAGAGGAGAATTTTACTTCCTTTTGGCAGGCAGAGTACAAGATGTACCTGACTCAGTCAACACTGGGTTTCTTTTGCTGTGCAGAAGCTCTTTAGTTTAATTAGATCCCATTTGTCAATTTTGGCTTTTGCTGCCATTGCTTTTGGTGTTTTAGACATGAAGTCCTTGCCCATGCCTATGTCCTGAATGGTACTACCTAGATTTTCTTCTAGGGTTTTTATGGTATTAGGTCTAACATTTAAGTCTCTAATCCATCTTGAATTAAT
>NW_016806811.1:2049683-2080852 GCF_001698545.2 Rhinopithecus bieti
AAAAAAAAAAAAAAAAAAAAAACACTGGGTTTCAGGATTTGGTAGGGCTGGTGTAAATTTGATTTGCCCTTACTTCATACAGAATGCTTAGCTGGTCTGGTGCACTGTCTAAAAAACTGGAGTGTTTATCAGGGTCCCTTTACCTTGATGTTCCTAAATTTATCTCCAAAGCACCATTAAATCGTTTTTTACTTCAACTTCGAGCTGCTGCTATTTACTCATGTGCTCCATAGCTTTTCCTTCATACATAGTTTAGGAGTTGAGTAAATATCTTGAAATAAAATTATATGCAAAATTTTCAGATCGCTTCTCTGCCATTAGTCCTGGGGTTTAGGTTCAAGTTTGGATTGCTTTAGCAGTCCTAGGCAATATCCTCTCTCTCTCCAGCTCAAGAAACTGACACAGGTCCCAGGACACTACTTTGCACTTGATTCCTAATCTTCATGTCTTGAATTAATAAATGTACTTGAGAGAGGAATAAATAAATAAAAAAAGAACAAGGTGAATGTGGAACTGACCTTGTTGTGGTTCCCTTTTCCCCAGGACTTGGGCCTCCCTCATTAAGAAGTTAAGGGTAATCTTTCTACATTATTTTTCTTTAACTGTGTCCCTTATAATGACCTTACAGTACCACATAATATATTCACAATTTGATACAGCCATCACATCCTTTAGTTCTCATCACTTAGCTAAAGAACTGAGACCTTTCTCTGGACTTAGAGGGAAGGGTGAATTCATCTGAGGCTGATTTCCTGATGACTAGCCTCACATCTAGGGAAGTGGCCTTCTGCAAAACTCCAAGGATTCTTGCTATAGTTGGATGCTTAAGGAAATTAATCTTAGTAAAACATTGATGCTGCAAATCAGGGCTAGGAGCTACCATGCAACCGTTTCATGCAGATGCAATCACAAGGCTTGGACACTGTCCACCACTCACTCCAGTGGAGGAACTGCTGCTTCATGAGCCATGGGTGAGATTGTGACAGACCGGAAGTGGAAAGTAAGGTTCTATTCTAGATTTTACCACTTTACATTTTGGTTTGACCTGGTGCTCTCCTACTTTTGAAAGCTAAAGTGACAGAACAGGATGTTGGTTAAGGTTCTCAATTGTCACATTCTAATGGATAGGCCCTGTTCACAGCAAGAGTTGGCCTAGTGCTTTTTTAAACTATGTAGTTTTATAAAGCTCCTTAGTACAAGGGCCACAGTATCTACTTCAGGGTCCAATGTCAGGCAGCCCCATTTGCATATGCTGCCCCAAAATGAAATGGACATCAGGTGACCAACACACTGAAATCACACTTGTTAGTGCTCCAGTATCTCTGATTTTCCTCCAATAAATGTTCATCCAATAGACTTGCCCTTGGTTTAATAACTCTGATAAATCCCAGTATTTGACCCCCAACCTTCCAGGGATTTGCAAAAACTTTTTCAGTCATGTGATGAAGGAATGCTTGCTCTCCAAGCTCCCTAAAATGTTATTTTATATCCTATTTCAAAATTTCAAGTACTTTTGCCTTTCCCTGTCTGTAGTTTCTCCAGACTTCGGAATGACTCATCTCTAGAACTTTTCCAGAGTTCAACTGCTCAACTGAGGATTTGCACACTCTATCCTTCTGATGTAAATTCTGAAGGCTAAACACACACACACCCGCACCCACACATACTCCCTCTCTCTCTTTCTCTCTCTCCATAAGTTTTGAATCACTAAAAAAAATCCATAGAATATGCCAATTTTCATTTGAACCCAGAGAATTCAAAGCCCTCTGCATCTAGAAGTCCCATAATCATTTTAGATGTAGTGCAAAGAATTTGTTCCCTTACATGTTGCTAATTTGGAAATTGTTTAGGTGCTAACGGAGTTAGCAATACTTTTACTGAATACCTTTTGTTAACGACTTGACCAATATGAATCATGCAATTTGTGAGACAGTATTTTGTGAACAAAACATACATGCTAAGATTTACTATTTCAGAACGCTTTATGCAAAATTCAACTAAACCCTTCTGGCACTTACGTTTGTGTCTAGAAATTTATATTGTTTTCCATAAATATTTTTAAATGAATTCTTGCACCCAATAAGTAGGTCATATTTTAAATGCCAAGTCAGACCCATAGCCTCAACTTTGAAGTCTTTAGAAATAGAGTAAACATTTTTAAGTAGGCAAAATAACTTAAAGTAACATAATTGGAAAATGTAGAAATTCTACATTTTAGCCCCAATCTCAGGGACATGCCATGTTTATGTGACCAAAAGTAAAAGAAGAGCAGTTAGGATCTTTATTCACATATCTTGAGGAGATAGTAGGAGGAATACAGTTTTCATCTCACAGTAACATTTCTTTTGAAAAATTATCTTTCCTATTATCTCCAGGTCACAGCTTACAAGTCCACTGTGGATTTTCGTTTTCTAAACCACTCTTTATAAATGCCTGTTTCCAAACTCTGTCCAAGGTCCACTGGCTAACTTGCCTTCTCTCTTAATTTTTCCTTTATTTCATTATGATTCTTTGGTCACATCACTTTCTTCCAGTTTACCCAAATATGATTCACCGAAGCTCAGGACTAAGGCTTGGAAAAACAGAGTGGGAGTGTTGGGAGGTGGGGCCAATAGACAAATAAAAAATTTCCCTTTTGAATGGAGATTGTGGAGAAGAATGAATACCCTCTTATGTTTACAAATCTCATTCCATTATAAAACTAAAAACCAAAATGAAACCTAGTCACATTCACATCTACTTACAAATACAGGGCTTTTTCCTGTTTTGTCCTTTTCTTTTGCACCTTTGCCTGCATCCCACTTTTCTGAATTTATGTCAGCTTCACTCCACTCTGGCCAGATTGGGAATTTGCCCTTCTTTTGTTCAATAGAACCAGGTTGTACATTACTGCCAAAAGGATAGAAACTAGACAGAGACAGAGAGTGATGGATTAGGTTTAATTAAAATCTCTGAGGTCAAATATTGGATTAACTGCATAACATAAATCTGTCTTCTCAGCTGAGTCATACTAACTACATTTTTAATACAATCATACTTGTGGCTAGGCAGCTTCTACATGTTAAAGTTCTAAAGACTAAAATAACCCCAAAGAGTTTATCACATAAACTAAAGTGGAGTCTTAGTCCCTACTTACTGAAGCAAGAATTTTTAAAAAATGATATACAGTATTATCAAATATCATAAACACAAACAACATATAGTTGATAAATAGCTATCTTCTCAGACTGATATGTAGAATCCTGTCTATGTATCTATCAGTCTACATGTATTTTTTCAAAAATTAAATCATTTTGCATATACTTTTTAAACTGCTTTGTACCACTTATCAGCATATTGTTAATATTTCTCATGTTCTAAATATTTATCTAAATATTAATTTAAGGATTGTACAAGATCCTCTTGTATGAATATACTTCATTTCATTTAACTAAGCGTCTATATTTGGAAATTTGGGGGAGTCGATTTTTTAAATTTTTAAATTCTTCACTTTTATAAACAAGACTATAGTGGTTGTTCTTACTGCAAAATCTTTGCGTACATTCACATTATTTTGTTACGATAGATATTAATGAGGAGACTTCCTATTCCAAAGTATATGCATATTTAAGGTTTGTGATAGATTTTGACTAATTTCCTACTGAAAAGTTGGGCTTGTTTCCAACTTTAAATATATGTGTATTACAGTTCCCATATTGCTAAACCTTGAATGCTACTTTTGTTCATTTTCATGATTTTAAAGTGTAAAATAGGAATATTATTCAATTTTCAAGTTTTTAACTACTTGTGAGGCTAGAACACTGCCTATAGACCATGGGATAAGCAGTTAAAAAGCCAGACTAAAATATCTATACAGCTTATATTCTAGTGGGTTCTAGATACAAATTAAATATCTTAAATTAAGTAAAATATACAATATACAATAACGCATTGCTTATCAACAAGGATACATTCTAAGATATCCATTGTTAGGCAATTTTGTTATTCTTCAAACAATAGAGTGTGCTTATACAGACCTGGTAAGCATACCACACAATGGATACAGCCTGCAACACAGCTAGGCTATATGGTTCAGTATATTGCTCCTAAGTTATAAACCTCTACAGCTGTTACTGTCCTGAATATTGCAGGCAGCTGTAACACAATGGTAAGCATCTGTGTATCCAAGCACATCTAAACATAGAAAAATACAGTAAAAACATGGCATAAAAGTTAAAACAGAATGGTACACCTGTATAGCACACTTACCATGAGTGGAGCTTGCAGGAAATTGCTGTTAATGAGTCAGTGATTTGAGAGTGACTGTGAAGGCCTGGGACATTACTGTACACTACTGAAGAATTTATAAATATTGTGCACTTTAGGGTACATTAAATTTGTAAAAACAACTTCTTTCTTCAATAATAAATTAACCTTAGCTTACTAGATGTCCTCTCTCATATATGAGGCTTATCAGTGACCGAAGTGTTGTTATGAGGTGTGTGATTGTATTCAAACATGAAACTCTTAAGGGGAAATATAACACAGTACAGGCGAACTGATGAGTTATGGTACTCAATTTTTAAAACAGTGGTTAAGGAAAATTTCTATAGTAAGGTAATATTTTAATAATGAAAGAAAGTGAGGGATCAAGCTATGTGACTGTCCATCAAAGAATTCTTCAGATACAGGAAGGAAGGGTATTCCAGATGCAGAGGGCATCCTAACTTAGTTTAAGAGTAATATGGATGTCAGTATGCCTTAAGCTGTGTGAGTGGGAGGAAAAGCAATGGAAGTTGATTGCAGAGAGCTACTACATGCGAAGATTGTCAAGGTTACCTAAGCCAGGGGAAGGATCTTTACTCTGAGTGAGACAAGAAGCCAAAGGAGGGTTCTGAGCAGGGGTCAAAATGATATTATTAGAATTTGATGATCATTCTTGCTGCTATGTTGAGAAAGACCAAAGGAAGAAGGGAGACCATGTAGAAGGCTTTGAATTAAGAGGAGAGAGCTAACGGGGGTTTGGATTGGCTTGGTAACTGAAGAGAAGGCAAGAAATAGATTCTGTGTATACTTTAAGATAGAGAAAGCAGACAGAGTTGATATTTCCTTACAGACAGAAGACCGTGATATGGAGAAAAATTGAGGCAGGGGGCATAAAGCAGCAGTGCACTGATAAATGAGATTTTGCTTTAGATGCCAAAAACACAGCCTTGAGGATACTGAGTAGGTAATTAGATGTCAGACTCTAAAGTTTGGGAGAAAAATTGGACAACAAGTGAAACTTTGAGAGTAATCAACATCTAGGTGGTATTTAAAGTCTTAAGACTGGATGAAATCATCAAGAAAATAACTACTTAAGGAAGGGGAACACCCAGGGATGCTAACAGCTTGTATAGATTGAGCAAGAACAATTCTAAATGGACCCTGACCACAATGCTGGGTCAGTGTCTTCAAAGCCTCAAACTAAGCCAGACATTTATTCTGTATTTTATGTAGCAAGAGCAGAGATTTAAAGTCCTCAGGGCAAGTCAGGGACCTAGGGCAAAAGGCAGAAATGTCTGGAACTCAGAGTTATTGGTAATTGTTAAGACTACCTACCGAGGAATATAAAAATATTTCAAGATTCTAGTAATCAACAGACTTGTATTTCTGCCCTGGTACTCTATACGTGACGGTCAGAGAGATAAGGAGGAAATAACTCTGAACACTGAGAAAAGAAAGCAGTCACTGAATGTGGTAGACAGAATAACCACCAACTCCTACTTCAAATGCATACATATCTTAGTCCCTGGAAGCTGTGGGTATGCTACCCTCCATGGAAAAAGGGAGTTTGTAGATGTGATTAAGTATCTTGACATGGGGAGATTATGCTGGATTATCTGGGGGTCCCAGTGTAACCCCAAGAGTGCTCAAAAGTGGAAAAAGGAGTCAGAGGAGATTAGAGGGAAAAGTGACTACTGAAGAAAGCAAAAAGGGAAAATTACTGGGTTTGGAAGACAGAGAAAAGTGGCCACAAGCCGAGGAATGTGGTCAAGTTCCAGAAGGTGGAAAGGCAAGGAAGTGGATTTTCTCATAGAGCCTACAGAAAGGAAGGCAGCCCTGCTGAAACATTGTTGGTAGCTCAGTGAGACCCATTTTGGACTTGTGACCTCGAGAATTCCAAATGAATTTATCAATGAATGTGTGTGTTTTGAAGCCATTAAGTTTGTGATATTTTATTCCAGCAGCCATAAGAAACTAATATACTGAGGTAGGAAAAGCACAGTGGAAGGTGATATCTTGGAAACCAAGTGAAGCTTTTTTTTTTTTTTTTAAATGAGGACATGAGCAGGAGACCTAAATGCAGCTAACAGATCAAGCACGATAAAGTGAAAACAACTAAATGTTGAATTTAGCAACAAGGAAATGTCTCTCAAATATCACCTCCTGGAGGTGAGGGCTAGAGGAGGACTTTCCTGAACACCCTATTATAGCAAGGCACACTTCTCTGCATCATTTCATATTGCTTCATTTTTATACCACTCAATACTCTCACTAATCCTTTATGTGCTCACTGTGTGCCTCCACAAGCAGGATTTGTAAACTCTACTGTGGTAGGAACATGGGATTTTTTTGTTCATTTCCTCCATCGCCAGTAACTGGGATGGTACCTGGACAAAGTAATAAATCTATCTCTGTAACATCTATTTATATGAAATGAAACAACGAATGCCTACAATTTACATTTCTGATAATATCTAATTGAAACTCTGTCAAATTTTTATATGTAGGTAGAGATTGACCAGACGCCTACCGATCCTGTTTCCATTTCTTTTGCAATTTGGCTAGCACTGTTATGTTGTATTCCAGCTTTGGGTTCATAAACATTCTGTGAGATACTTCTCCCTCTCTTCCTGCTCAATGTGTGCCCGAGTCCTATGAGGACACCTTACAAAATGGTTATAACACAAAATGAAAGGAGTGAGGAACTCTTATTCAGCACATGCAAAGCCAGCACTACATACCTGGTCACACTCTGGTATGAATGAGAAATATTCTTTGTAGTATTAAGTCAATGAGATTTGGTGTCTTGATACTATAGCATTGGCTCAAATAAAGAGTGCAATTATACTCTTAGGATTTGGATTTCCTCTTTCATATCTTTAATCATTATAAGCACTTGTATGCTATATTACGGATTATTCTTCTATTGTCTTAAACTTTCAATTTTCGATTCTCTTGTTTGTTGTGACTTCTGCCAATATTTCGTATATTCTTTAATTATGAGCTTATACTTATCAGGGTTTTCTTCTCCTCCAATCCTCTTCCTCCAAAGCAATCCTGTGTTGAGAAGATGTTCTTCCAATATAACATTGAGTTTTCTTCTGTCAGAAACCCCAAATGAATAAGCCATCTAGGAACCCATAGATAATGTAAAAGCAAGTCACAAACCTACATAAGTCTCAGTGAAAAGTTAGCTTTCTTATAATCTTTCTGTGTTTAGGTGGATTTTCTCATTCATCTCTTTAAAGAGAATTAAACTCTCGGAAAGCCATATTTTCATCTAAGGTGAGAATACTTCCTTTCCTCATTTGGGCACAAGACCTTGTCCTGTACATATTGAAACAAAAGATTCCAATTTTTTAAGACTGATAGGACTTCCCTCAGAGCCATGGCACTCCGATCTTCGATTTTTCTCTTCACTTCTGGAGCCTGAAGATCCTTATTCTTCTTTTGTTTGTTTGTTTTTTAAGAAGCAGTGTCTCACTATGTTGTCCAGGCTGGTCTGTAAGTCCTGAGCACAAATGATGCTCCCACCTCAACCTCTCAAGTAGCAGGGAGTGCCAACATGCCTGGCTTTTATTCTTTATATACATATTTATAAGTATTTGTATTCTTTTCTTTTTTTTATGGCCTTAGTATTTTGTCAGGCTGGCCTCTAACTCCTGGGCACAAATGATCCTTCCACCTTGGCCTCCCAAGTATATAGGACTATAAGCATGTGTGATCCTGCCCAGCTTTTTCTCTCTCTCTCTTTCTTTCTTTCTTTCTTTCTTTCTTTCTTTCTTTCTTTCTTTCTTTCTCTTTTTTTTTTTTTTTTTTTTTNGAGTGCCAACATGCCTGGCTTTTATTCTTTATATACATATTTATAAGTATTTGTATTCTTTTCTTTTTTTTATTGCCTTAGTATTTTGTCAGGCTGGCCTCTAACTCCTGGGCACAAATGATCCTTCCACCTTGGCCTCCCAAGTATATAGGACTATAAGCATGTGTGATCCTGCCCAGCTTTTCTCTCTCTCTCTTTCTTTCTTTCTTTCTTTCTTTTTTTTTTTTTTTTTAGACGGAGTTTCACTCTTGTCACCCACGCTGGAGTGCAATGGTGTGATCTCGGCTCACTGCAACTTCTGCCTCCTGGGTTCAAGCAACTCTCGTGCTTCAGCCTCCTGAGTATCTGGGACTACAGGCACCTGCCAGCATGCCCAGCTATTTTTCCTATTTTTAGTAGAGATGGAGTTTCATCATGTTGGCCAGGCTGGTCTCGAATTCCTGACCTCAGATAATCCACCTGTCTTGGCCTCCCAAAGTGCTGGGATTACAGGCATGAGCCACAGCACCTAGCCAGCTTTTTTTCTTTATACACACATTTATAGGTATTGTTATTCTTTTAAAATATTAATCTACTATCATCCTAGAAAAGAAAGTCTGAAAATTTATACATTGTTAAAGAGAGTTCCTAAGTAGCATGTAAGAATGTATTATAAAGGAGTAAGGATGACTAGAATAGTTTTCAGGGAAAAATGAAGCTTTTTTCATAGTATTAATGGAAAAATCAAGGCATAAATTAGCATATTACAATATCTCGTGTTTTATAGAGTATTGATACAAGCCTACAGATAAAAGAAATTGATGATTTTGTTCATCAAAACCAGGATAAAATTACTTCATTTGTGAAGCTCAAAATCTGAAAATCTATTTATTTAAAGGAAGGTATCATTTCTTAAATATAAGGGTTTTACTAAGATTATGTTTTGCTTCTTCACTGTCAAGTGTAAGTAAATCTTCCAGCTCCCTCCTTGAAGCTATTAAGCTTTATCTCTAATTGGCCTACTTTCCTTGTAATGCATCAAATATGTGTCCATCTATATTGAAGATTACTTAAAAAGACTCTCATTAGAGGTGTCTCATACTAGCCCAATAGATCACCTACAGTGTTATACACACAATATAAACAAAGCTGAAATGCAGCTCAAGGTGAAATATGGTGTGGACTTCAAATGACCATGTAAAGTCTTGCTTTTGAAACTCTCAGCACCGTTGCCTTTGAAGTCCACTGGCAGAATATACCCACTGCTCTAGCATAATTGGGATCTTTTAAGTTTTCAAAGTGCATTATTCTGGTCTCATTAATTCTGAGAATAAGATGATTTTTCAACATGAAAGTAATCCAGGAAGATTTAGGAACTGGCAACACAGGGAAATAAATGTTACTGAATTTAAGAAAATTCAAACCTGAAATAACTGAAAAATCAGAGTTACTCACAAAGTTAATTTATTTACATAGCAACGTGTCCAGATACTAGTAAATTATTTAATTCATTAAAATTGCAAATTGTATTAAAAAGGTCAAAAACAATATCTTATAAAAGTATGGGATTAAAGGCCCTTCCACATACAGTGAGTTTAAATGTTATTGAGGCACCAGGAGTTTCACTAACCCTTTCAAGAGAGACTAGAAATCTGTGTATAATACAGATTTGTGGATAGTTACCATTTTTTTCAAAACAGTAAAAGTTAGTAATTAATGTAAAATCTCTACATTCCAAATGACCAATATGGGATATTCCAAAGCAAAGTGAGATTTGAAGGGAGGAAATTTTTCAAATGGCTACCAAGAAGATAGCTTTCTAGAGTAGAAATATAAAATATGAAGGTGCTCCTGGACAAAAGGGAGCAAGCATAAATGAAAGAAGTGATCAGGACTGAAAAGCCATTGACAAATATTAGTGGACTAATTACAGAAAGAGCCTATAGGGCAGGTTGGAGCCAGAAATAGGGTAATCCCCAAGTAGGTACTGGGAAATGGATTTGAAAAAGTGGCAAGCCAAGCTTAAATGTCTCTGTCTATCCTAGAAAAGAAGCTATAATTACCCTGTAAATATTAGGAGGCCAGAAATAGGTTTCATGGAGGAACAAGTGGTTAAAGTTACTGATAAATTCCTAGCTTAGGACTAAGATTGGCATAACTCCCCCCATAGTTTATGGTATATGCATCACTTTTCTGTGATTTCACAGTAAAACATACAGGCTGGCCAAAAGAGAATAACTGAGGATCAAGGAAACCCTCTACCTCCATAAGTGGTAGATAGCACTTCTGGCATAGCAGAAAAGTGTCCAACCTCTCAATATTAAGGCTTAAGACTTAAATGGGGGCAAGTGTAATATTTTAACAAATTAAAATGTTTATGGTAAATGCACCCAGTAATCAGAAAGAACTCTGCTCTTGTATTTTAACACAGTGAAATAAGCCCTATATTATATATTACACATTATTATAACTATTAATTATAATTAACTATTATTAAATAGTTAATACTATTTAGTAGCTGAATTATGTATAGCTCCTGGTGATCCCAGAGATAGGCCAGAGTTCAGGATAGAAATATTCTTTGAGAGAGTTTTAAAAAGCAACTGCTTGTAAACTGATAAGGAAGTATTTCCATACTATAACAACTAACTTGTCCTTTTCAGGAGTGCATACCAACAGCATTTCACCAATGGGTAGAAAGCTGACCATCCTAGAAGGTCATGCAAACTCATGACAGAGAACAGTATGCACAAGTTCAAAGTATCTACAAAAAAAGAACTAAAAGAATAAAATTACAAAGCAAAAGAAGAAACTCAAACTATGAAAAGACAGTAAGTACATCAAATAAATAAATCACACACAAGTAAACTTTCTAAAACATTTGAGAAAAATACATACTCAGAATGAGAAAGAATCTCACTCAACCAACAGTTCTTTTATTTCTAACACCACCTACTAAATACCTGTTCTGTGACAAGTATTCTGCTTGATAATGGGGTTACCAGCCTATAAGTACATATAGCTGCTTTTGAATATTTTAGGAATGCAAACAGGTAGACAGATAATTTCAATATGAAATGATGTGTGCAGAGATGGATGCCTTCCCAGGTGATAAAGAGGGGGCATTGTGCTCAGTGTGAGGCAATTCAGAGAAACTTCTTACAGAAAATAGCATCTGACATGCCTCAAAATATAACTACAAATTTTCCAAGTTAAAAAAGGCAGAAAAGGGCATCACTAGGAGAAAAGAACAGCATACAAGACAGTGCAGAGGCAAGAAACAGCAGAATAGGTGCAGAGTTCTATAAGCTGTTCAGTACTATGCAAGCTTATAGTTCAACGCAGGGAAGAGGAGATAAGGTTACAGAAAAACAAAAGGTAGGCACGCAGCTCCTCACTGAGGGCCTTGCTGAAGAGTTTGAACTTTGTTTTCTAGTCAGTGTTGACTTTGCTCATTATATAGAGATAAACATTTTATTCTTAGATATATATTATTTAATATTTACTGGTGGTTTCAAATATGAAACTTGAGGAAAACAGATATTGAAATACAACTTAAAAATGAGCACAATAATGATAATAATTCAAAACAATTTAAGGTAATTTTCATCAGATCTGAAAGTTAAACTATTCTAGTGGAAATTCTTATATGGAGATGTTTCTAATAAAGAAAAAAATAATTTGTAATAATATAATATACAATGCCACTTCCATTCAATTTGAGATTCCATATTTAATAAAAAACTTCTATCCAAACCTGTGATATATTAGTTGTGAATACATGCTTGTAAATATGACTTTAAAATCTCTCATCTTAATATTTAAAAACAAATATAAAATTAAAAAAATAAGCCTGAGGAATATCACTTCCATCTTAGTTAGAGTCACAAGGACTGGATTTTTGTCACCTAAGACAATACAAAATCTGGACAAAATATATGAAATTGATTCTAAAGACATGGTCATGAAATGATGCAGGTCATTGGCCCCTGAAAAATGAGAAACAAATGATGTGAGCCCTTTAACAGCCGCAGCATATGGCCCTGAGAGAGTTCTCAGACTGCAAGGTAACACAGGCAAATCCCAGCATATTTCTTGCATACAGAAGGAGATGAGTGTCTGGGGGACATCTAGGTAGACTTTCAAGGACAAGATCCTAAAAGAGAGAGTTTCACAGATACAACTCCTGAGATCTTAACAGAGTCATCTACAAATATTTAGCAAAGTACTTGTTAGCACATGTGCATGAGGAAGCTGCCCAAAGCCAGGGGAAAAAAAAAGTACCTGAGAGAATTTGAGGATTCATGCTGAACCAGAACTGGTATTACTGTGGCCAGCCCCACAAGACACTGGGAAAAGTATCTTGCCTCACCTAGAGAGGCAGAAGTATTTTGCCTCATTCAGAGAATTATTGCCCCTACATTAAACATGATTCTGGTTCCATGTAACAAATCTTAAAAGCAAGATATGAAAGAATCAACCTGTTTCTAAGCAACTAAATGTATTCTAGCTCAAAGCTCAAGGATATTTATAGGGCTACAAAAACATCCAGCATCCAACAAGGTAAAATCATAATGTCTGTCATAAAATAAAAAATTACCAGGCATAAAAAAATAAGAACATATGACTAATGGAGAGAAAAAACAACGACGAAAACAATTGATTGACTTAAACACATAACCGACACAGGTGTCAGAATTAACTTACAATCATACTAATATAGTTATTGTATTCGGTTGGTGCAAAAGTAATTGCTGTGGCAAAAATAGCAATTACTTTTGCACCAAACTAGTATCTGTATTCCATATTTTCAAAATGTTAAGTAGAGACAAGGAAGATAAAAAAAAATGGTTGAAAGACCTTAAATAAAAACTAAAATGAGAAGAAAACACACAACAAGAGTATTAATGGATTAGACATTGTAGGTGATTAATGAATTTTAGAAGATAAAAAATAATTCAAAAGAAAAAAATTGGAAATAAGCAGAGCATCAGTATATTCTGACATAACTTAAAGCAGTCGAATATAAGTGTAATTGTTGTCGCCAAGAAGGGATTAAAGACAAAAAACACTATTTGAAGAAATAATGGTCATTAAAAAATTTGCAAAAACCATAAAAATACAGATATAAGAATTTTAATAAAACTCAAACTAGAGAAAGATGAAAAAAAGCCATGCCAAATTACAACATAAGGAAGTAACTTAAAACAGTGGTAAAAGAAAATTTTAAAACAGTTAAAGGAAAAAATAAACATTACATGCAGAGGAAAAAGGAAAAGAAGAACAGCAAAGTTCTCATTAAAGCATAATGCAAATGAAAAGATAATGGGTGACATCTTTGAATAACTTAAAGATAAGAAGAAATCTGTCATACTAAAATTCTACAGCTATTGAAAATGTCTATTAAAAGCAAAAGGGACATAAAATGCTTTATTTTCTGACATATAAAAGCTGAAAACATTCATCAGCAGAAAATAGTTAACACAATAAAAACATAAAAGGAGGCCTCAAGGCAGAAAAAATGATAGCAGATGGAAATATGGATCTGCCAAACAAATAAAGATAATTTTATTTAGTAAATACATGGCAAAATATACAAGTTATTTTATTTAAAACTATCTTTGTAATACAATTCACTGCTTACATAAATGCATGATGTAATATGAGGTTCATAATATACATAACATCAAATATATGATGATAATAGTACAGTGCTTGGAGTTGATAAGTGTACAATTATAAAGTTTTTTACATTCTATGTGAGTTGATATAATATCACAAGAGGGTAGAGTGTGATAAGTTATGTACTATAAACTGTACAGAAACACCCAAAATAACAAAACAAACAGATATAGCAAAAAGTCAATCCAGGAGACAAGTAGAATTTTAAAAATATAATCTATCCAGAATATAGCAGAGGAATAAAATGATAAGAATGCAAGAAAGGGAGACAAAAAGAAAATGAACAGCAAAATGATAAATTTAAACAGTTTTAGCAATATTAATAATCACATTAAATGTAATTTAACCCAATATATGGAACAGAGTGTCAGATTGATTTAAAAAACAACAAGATCTAACTGGATTAGTTCATTCTTGCATTGCTACCAACAAACACTGAAGACTGGGTAATTTATAAAGAAAAGAGGTTTAATTGCTTCATGGTTCTGTAGGCTATATAGGAAGCATGGTGCTGGCATCTGTTTGGCTTCTGGAAGCTTTTACTTATGGCAAAAGGCAAAGCAGTATCAGGCATGTCAGATGGCAAGAGAGGGAGTGAGAAAGAGGAGGAGGTACTACACTTTTAAAAACAACCATATTGCATGTGAATTCAGAGCAAGAACTCACTTACTAACACAAGGAAGGCACCAAGAAACTCACGAAGAACCCACTCTCATGACCCAAACATCTCACATTTTAACATGATATTTGGAAAGGACAAATGTCCATACCATACCACCAACTATATGTTATCTCTAGAAAATCTACTTTATAAAGATGCCAATAATAAACGAATGAAAAAATATATGCCATGCTAACACTAAACAAAACAAACATTATAAAAAGTAGATTTCAGAAAAAAAAGAATATTACCAGTAATAAGAGAATATGATTTCATAATGACAAAAAAGAAAATTCACTGGGTGCATAAAATAATCCTACAACTTTTTGAATTTAATAGCAGAGCTTGTTAACACATGAAACAATAGCATAAGTACAACAATCAACAGGCAAATTTATAAACACAGTAAAGAATCACAATATGATTTTCTTAATAGTTGATAGAATAAGCCAATCAAAAATCAATAAGGCTATAGAAGATACAGAATATAGAAAAGTATCAATGAAATTCACCTAATTAACATTTATAAAACACTCTATCACAACAGAATACACATTCTTTTCAAGTGCACATAGCATTTTTATCAAGATAAAACATAATTTAATATATAGAATGTCTCAACAAATTTTTAAATATTCAAGTCATGCAAAGTACATTCTCTGACCAAAGAGGTTTACACTAGAAAACACAAACAAAATAATCTGGAAAATTCCAAGATATTTGGAGTATAAATAACACACTGTAATTAATCTATGTATTAAAAAAGATATCAAAAGTTAGAAAACATTTTGAATAAAATAAAAATGAAAACACAACAAATTAAAATTTGTGGAATGCCACTAAAGCAATATATAGGGTGAAATTTAGAGGACAAAATACCTAGTCAAGTCTCAAAATACAGCAGTTTCCACCTTAAGTAGGAAAAAAAAGAGCAAGTCCAAAGTAAATAAAAGTAAGTAAATAATAAGAATCAGAGCAGAAATCATTAGACTAGAAAACATAGAAACATTTTTTCTCTAAAAATAAATGTAACCAAACATCCAGTTATTTGAGTATATAAATAATAAAGCAGATCAAAGACCACAATTTATAACAGCCTCTCATCAAATTGATCCAGAATATAGAAGAGAAAACACAACTATCAATATCAGAAATCAAAGAGAAGACATCACTACAGATCCCACAGACATCAAAGGGATAATAAAATATTACAAATCATTGTTTATCCAAATATTTGATAACTTATAAAATTATCAATTCTATGAAATATAAAAACTAACAATATTCACTAAAGAAGAAATAGATTGGATTGGAGATATGAATATCTCTATATCTATTAAATAAAACAAATTGGTTATTTAAAAACTTTTCCACAAAGAAAACTCCAGACCCAGATGGCTTCACTGGTTAAGTATACTAAATATTTAAGGAAGGAATGCACCAATTCTCCACTAACATATCCAGAAAATTGAAGAAGGAATACTTCCTTATTCATTCTATGGGCCAGCATTACCCAAAAAAGAAAACCAGAGAAAACATCAAAATAAAAGAGAACTGGAACCCAATATCTCTCATGAACACAGATGCAAAAATTATCTAGGCAGATCAAATAGAGTAGATCAAATACTACAATATGTGCATTAAAATACATCATGATCATTGATCATTGATACATTGATACATTGATCATTGATACACACATCATTGATTAATATATGATAAACAATTGATGTAATTCATCCTATTAACAAACTATAAAAAATTATGATCATCTCAATATGTGGAGAAAAAACATTTGAAAACATTCCAGCAGCCAATCCTGATCTCAAAAAACAAAGAATAGAAGGCAACTCCTTTAACCTGATAAAGGACAGCTACAGAAACCTAGAACTGACATCATACTTAGTGATGTCAGACTGAATGCTTTGCCCACCTAGTTAGAAATAGGACAAGAGTATACATTCTCACTCACTCTATTTAATATCTTACTGAAGGCTGTAGACAGTGCATGCAGGCAAGACAAAGAAATGGAAGAAATGCAGATTGGAAATTAGAGAAAAAACTGTCTTTATTTGCAGATGACATGATTGTAACTATGTAGAAAATCTAATGGCATGTATTAAAACTTTTGTAAATGATAAGTGAGTTTAGCCATGTTTCAGGATACAAGGTAATACAGGAAAATAAATTGAACTTTTACATATTGACAAGAAGAATTCAAAATTAAAAATCAATAATAATATTTCCAATAATATAAATATATGAGATCCTTGGGAATGAATGTAATATTTTTTGTTCCAGATCAGTAGACTGAAACTATACAACATTGGTGACAGAAATTAAATAAATTACTTAAATTAAATAAATACTTAAATAAGTGAATAAATAGACCATATACATATGTTGAAAGATTCAATATAGGTAAGACATCAATTCACCCCAAATTGACCAACAGATTTAAGATAATCTCAATCAAAATCCCAGCAGGCTTTTTTAATATAAAGAATTTGACAAGTTGATTCTAAATCTCATATGGATACATAAGGAAACTAGAATAGGCAAAACAACTTTGTTACAGGGGAGACATATTCAAAGACTAACAGTTCAAGTCTCATATTAACAGGGCAAAGTAATGGCATCAAGATACATAAACAGATCAAAGAAACAGAAAATAGTAACAAAATAGACCCACATGCATATGGACAGCCGATTTTTCAACAAAGTAACAAAACAATTGAATAGAGAAATATATTTTCAACAAATGGTGCTAAAACATTGAATATCCATATGTAAAATAAACATCAATTTATGCTTTGCATTATTTACAAAGACAAATTCAAACATACTGAAATGTAAAACTTAAACTGTAAAACTTCTAAGAGAAAACAGGAATCTTCGTTACCTAAGATATGCCAAAGATATATTGAATATAACATTAAAGACAAAATCCGTTAAGTAAAAAATTTGTTTAGATTTCATCAAAATGGAAAATTTCTGCTTTTCAAAGGACACTATTAATAGAATGAAAAGACTGCCACAAACTGAGAGAAAATATTTGCAAAGTATATACCTCATAAAAGGTTTATACCCCTATAGCCCAATTAAAAATTGGCAAGAGATTTGATCAGATACTCTAACAAAGAGTACATGTGAGTTGTATGGCATGGAGAAATTCTAAAATGGACTCTCAAATAAAATCCAGCTAATCATCAAAGCTGTGAATATGACATCACATTGTTGACTATGCAATGATATACGGGATAGTTGACCTTAAGATAATAGAGATTGTCTGCGTGGATCTGATCTTGTCATAAAAACGTAACTGAGCTTGAAAGTGGATTCTTCCCAAAACCTCCAGGTAAGAGTCCAGCCCAGCTGATACACTGATAAATAGCTTTGTAAAGCCCTAAAAAGAGAAACTAATTGAGCCCACCAGAACTTCTGAGCTACAGAATTGTGAGAAAATAATGGCTCATGTTTCATGTAACTAAGTTCCTGGTAATGTTTTACAGCAATAGAAAATGAATACTAATGGCAAATAAACACATGAATAGGTGCTCAACATCATTAGTCATTAGGGAAATTCAAAATAAACCAAAATTAGCTACTATTGTATACCTATTACAATGGCTAAAATGAAAAAGATAAACCATGTCAAGTGTTGAAAAGGATGTGGAACAACTGGAACTTTCATATAGTGCTAGTGGCCATGTAAAATATAGAATTTGGCAAAATGGTCCAATAGTTTCTTAAAAGTTTAAACATACATAATACCATATGATGTAGTTCTTCTACTCCTAGATAATTCAAGAAAACTGAAAGTGCATGTACATATAAAACTCATACATGAATGTGCATAGCAGCTTTGTCTGTAATAGCAAAAAACTGGGAAGAGCCCAAAAGGCCCAACAGCAGGTAAATGAAAAAAAATATATCATGGAATATCCATTCAATGGACTTTGAATATTAAAATAATTATGAGTGACAATAAGATGACAGAATAGAAGATTCCAAGAATCATCACTTCTCCCACAGAAATTCAACTTGAAACTATTAAAAGACAAGAATATCTCCCAAAATTCACCAGAGCAAAGAGGGAAAGTAGAGAAACCCATTAGGGTAGCAGAGACATTGTGACCAGAAAGAGAAATAGTCATTTTAGACTGTTCCAGCCCCTCTCCCAAGCTGGCATAACCCCTCAAAGAGAATTTCTCTAGATCTGTGGTTTCCATGGTGATTGGAGGAAATGAAAGGTGGATGGTTGATCTCCTCCCTTTTGGAATCTTCATGGGAAGCCCACCCTGACTCCTTTCCAGGGGAGCAATTGGGTGTACCAAGAAAGCTGAACTACCCGTGATGAACTGGGCACTAATCACAGTAACTGATGCATGGATTTTGGTAGCTACCTTGTGCTCCAGTCAGTGGGGGTGCCACAATAAAGAGACTGGGCAGTGCCATAGCACCACAGATGGCACAATCCATGGGAACGCCTAAATCCTTAGCTGGATTTTCCTGGCCTGGAAAAAAACTAAAAGATCGGGATTAATACATAGTGCTAACTTAAGTCCTCCCAAGACTGGAAAACAATGGCAGGGTTGCAATATAGTTATGGTTCTAAGTTTTAAGTTCTGGTGCTCATTGTACGTTTTTTCTAAAAGAGGAAACAGTAACAGGGCAACATGTTAATTATAGTGCAGTGTTTCAGTTCTGGTGCTCAACATAAGCTCTTCCCAGGATGGAAAGCAAGAGTAGAGCAGTGTTTAAGAGTCAATATTAAGTTGTAAAGGTCTAAAACCACCAAAGAACATCAGCAAAAACTGGAAGTGGCAGTCTCATCAAATGCTCAGGAATCAACATAAAGATGCAAGAGTTGTGAAAACTCAGGGAAATATGACACCGTGAAAATAAACCAACAAAGCTCCAGTAATTGACCCAGAAGAATTGAAGATCTATGACATTTGGCAGAGTATTTAGAATAATTCTCTTAAAGTGGTTCAGACAATCACAGAAATACCTGACAGAAAACTAAATAAAATGTTGAAAACAATCCAAAAACAAAATGAGAAATATGACAAAGAAATAGAAACACTTTTTCAAAAACCAAATAGAAGTCTTAGCAATAAAGAATAAAAGAACTGACCTGAAAAAAAAACTCATTAGAAAGCTTCAACAACAGATATTCTCAAACAGAAGAAAGAATTAGCAAGCTTGAAAATGGAACATAAAATTATCCAACCAGAGAAACAAAAAGAAAACAAAAATAAAAGTGAGTGAAGAAAACCTACAAGAATTATGGGATAAGAGAATCAAGTGAACTAATCTCTGTGTAATAGGAATTTCTGAAGGAAACAAGGAAGAAAAATGCCTAGAAAGCATATTTAAAGAAATAATGGCTGAAAATTTCCCAAACCTGGAGAAAGATTACAACCTTCAGGTAAAAACCGGAAGCTCAGACATAACCAATTAAATTCAACCCAAAGAGGGATTCCCCAAGGCACATCATAATTAAATTATCAAAAATTAAAGACAAAGAATAATGAAAGCAGCAAGAGAAAATAAAAATATCACATTCAATGGAGTCCTGATATAACTTTCAGGGGGCTTCTCAGCAGAAATCCCGCAAGTCAGGAGATACTGGAATGTGATATTCAAAGTGCTGAAGAAAAAATACTGCCAAAGAGTAAGATTATACCCAGCAAAGCAATCTTTCAAACTCAAAGGAGACATACTTTCCCAGACAAAGACTGAGGTAATTCACCAACACCAGACTTGTCTTACAAGAAGTATTAAAAGAGAGTTTTTCAATACAGGAGAAACTGGATGCTAACATATAACAAAAACATCTGCAGTTATTAAACTGACTGGTAAAATAAGAAAACAGACATCCAGAATATTCTAAAACTGTAACTGGGGTAAGTAAACCATTTATATCTTTAATATGAAGTCTAAAAGACAAAAGTATTAAAATAATTACAGCAACAGTTAATTAGTAAATAGTAAATAGAAAAAGACATAAATTGAAATAGGAAAAAGTCACAATGTTGGGATGGGGATGATACTGAAGTTTAGCGTTTTGGTTTTGCTTTCACTGTGATCAAGATTAAGTCATTAGCAGTTTAAAATAATGTGCTATAACTGTAAGTTATTTTCTGTATGCCTCATGGTAACCATAAAGCAAAAACCTATAATTGATACACTAAAAATAAATAGCAGAGAATCAAAACATACTGCTAGTGAAACTTACTTAGCTATAAAGAAATACAGTAAGAGGGTGGGAAAAGGAAGAAAGGATCTATTTTAAAATCCCAAAAACAAGTATCAAAATGGCAGTAGTAAAACTTTATCTATCAATAATAACCTTGAACGTAAATTAATTAAATTATCATATTAACAGATAGAGTGGCTGAATGTATTTTTAAAAAATGATCCAAATATTCTGTCTATAACAAATTCCCTTTGCCCTTAAGGACACATACATACTGAAAATTTAGAGATGGAAAACATATTCCACACAAATAAAACCAAAAAAGAGCAGAAATAGCTGTATTTATTCAGATAAAACAGACTTTAAGTCAAGAATCTTTATACATATGGTCATTACATAATGATAAAGGGGTAAATACAGCAAGAGGATATAACAACTGTGAAAATATATGCACCTAATACTGGAGAACTCAGATACATAAAGCAAATATTAATAGACATAGAAAGAGAAATTGACTGCAATACAGGAATAATGGAGGATTTCAAACCAGTAGAGGATTTCAGCATTGGACAGATGATCAAGACAGAAAATCAACAACGAAACACTGGAGTTACACTGCACTCCAGATGAAAGGGACCTAACAGACATTTACATAACATTTCATCCATCCGCTGCAGAATACACATTTTCTCAACAGAACATGAAACATTCTCCAGGGCAGACCATGTGTTAGGTCACAAAACAAGTTTTATCACATTTAAAAAAGTCAAAACCACATCAAGTGTCTTTTCTGACTATAATGGAATAAAACAAAATGAAAGCAAAAGGAATGTTGGAAACTGTAAAAATTCATGGTAATTAAACAACATGCACCCGATCAACAAATGTGTAACTGAAGTAATTAAAAAGGAAATTTAAAAATTTATTGAGACAAATAAACATGGAAACACAAGAACTACAGGATATGACAAAAGCAGTTCTAAGGTGAAAGTTTACATGAATAAACACTTCTCATCAAAAAAGAAGAAAGACCAAATATCTTAAAAATGCACCTCAAGGAACTAGAAAGGCAAGAACAAACCAAACACCACATTAGTGGAAGAAAAGAAATAATAAATATCAGTGCTATTTCTGATGAATAAAAATATTCAAAAGGCCACAAAATAAAAGTTTGTTTTCGAAAAGATAAAACAAATAGAGAAACTTTTAGCTTGACTAAGAAAAAAACAATAAGGCCCCAATAAACAAAATCTGAGACAACAAAGGAAACATTATAACTACAAAAATACAAAGGATAATTAGAGACTATTATGGACAACTGTAAACCAACAAATTGGTGTTCTGATGAAGGCCTTTATGATAATCCAATTTCATTTAATAAACAGTAAATATATTTTCTCTTCTTTATGATTTTCTAAACAACATTTTATCTCTAGGTTACTTTATTGTAAGAATGCAGTATATATAACATACACATATGACACACAAAATATGTGTTAATCAAACTTTTATGTTATTGGTAAGGCTTTCACTCAGCAGTAAGCTACTAGTATTTAAGATTTTGGGATTCAAAAGTTATACAAAAATTTTCATTGTGCAGGAGTTGGTGCCTCTAAGCCCCATGTTGTTCAAAGGAAAACTGTCCTGGCAAATCGAATTCAACAGCACATTAAAAAAAGCATATATTGTGATCAAGTGGGATTCATCCCAGGGATGCTTGGATGGTTCAGCATATGCAAATCAATAAAAGAGATGCATAACATCAACGGAATCAAGAAGAAAAACCATATAATTATTTCAATAGATAACTGAAAAAGCATTTGATAAAATTTAATAACTCTTCATGACAAAAAATAAACTGGGCATAGAAGGAATATGCCTGAAAACAATGAAGGCCACATATAACAAACCCACAGCTAGCATCACGCTGAATAGGAAAAAAAAAATTGAAAGCCTTTCCTCTAAGATCTGGAACAAGACAATGATGCCCGCTTTTACCACTTTCATTCAACACTGTATGGGAAGTCCTAGCCAAACCAATTAGGCAAGAGAAAGAAAGAAAGGGCATCCGAATTGGAAAGAAGGAAGCCAATTATACTTGCTCACAGGTAACATGATCTTATATTTAGAAAAAACCTAACGACTCCACCAAATTACAGAACTGAAAAGCGAATTCAGGAAAGTTGCAGCACACAAACCAGCATATAAAAATAGATAGCATTTTCATACACTAACTGTGAACAACTGAAAAAGAAATCAAGAAAGCAATCTCATTTACAATAGCTAA
Organism: Rhinopithecus bieti; assembly: GCF_001698545.2. Taxonomy (NCBI): domain Eukaryota; kingdom Metazoa; phylum Chordata; class Mammalia; order Primates; family Cercopithecidae; genus Rhinopithecus; species Rhinopithecus bieti. Next base: position 2,072,566 of record NW_016806811.1, read on the forward strand.
AAGACAACAAAATACCTACAAATAAATGCAACCAAAGAAGTGAATGATCTCTATAAAGAAAACTGAAATACTGAAAACTGAAAAAATACTAAAACATTGAAAAGCACACAAAAAGATGAAAAAAACTCTCATTCTTATAAATTGAAAGAATTATTATTGTTAAAATATCCATACTAGGCACAGTGATCTACAGACTCAATGCAATCCCTTCCAAAATATCAATGTCATTCTTCAGAGAAATAAAAAAAAAAAGTATTCTAAAATTTGTATGGAACCTCAAATGACACAGAATAACCAAAGCAATCCTGAACAAAAAGGACAAAGCTCGAGGCATCACACTACTTGACATCAAAATAGATTACAAAGCTGTAATAACCAAAGAAGCACGATTCTGGCAAAACAACAACAACAACAACAAAACCAGACACATAAACCAATGAAGCAGAAGAGAGGACCCAGAAATAAATCCACACATTTACAGTCAACCCATTTTTGACAAAGGCACCAAAAACATACATTGAGGGAAAGAACAGTCTTTTCAATAAATGGCACTGGGAAAATTGGACATTCATATGCATAAAAAATGAAACTAGACCCCTGCCTCTCACCATATACAAAAATCAAGTCAAAATGGGTTAAACATTTAAATGTAAGAATTGAAGCTATAAAACTACTAGAAAAAAAGATTGGGAAAATGCTTAAGGTCATTGGTTTGAGCAAATATATATATTTTAATAAGATTTCTAAAGCACAGGCAACACAAGCAAAAATAGACACACGAGATCATATCAAGATAAAAAGCTCCTGCACAGTACAGGAAAAAATTAACAGAGCAAAGAGACAACCTACAGAATGGGCAAAAATATTCACAAACCATCTACCTTACTATCCATTAATAACTAGAATATATAGAAAACTTAAACAACTCAATAGCCAAAAAACCCCAAATAATACAATTAAAAAATGAGTAAATGATCTCAATAGACATTTTTCAAAAGAAGACATACAAATGGCCAACAGGTATATAAAAAATGTTCAACATCATTAATCATCAGAGATATACAAATCAAAACCACAGTAAGACACCATCACACCCTCAGTTAAAACGACTATTATCAAAGACAAAAAAATAACAAATGCTGGCAAGAATGCTGAGAAAGAGGAAGGCTAGCACACTGCTGGTGGGAATGTAAACTAGTACAGCTACTATGAAAAACAGTACAGAGTTTCCTCAAAAAAACAAAAATAGAACAACCATATGATATAGCAATCCCACTAATGGATATATATCCAAAGGAAATGAAGTCAGTATATCAAAAGGATATATGCACTTCCATATTTATTACAGCACTATTCACAGTAGCCAAGATATGGAACCAACCTACATGTCCATCAACAGATGAATGGATAAAGAAAATGTCCTATGTAGCCATAAAAATGAAATCCTGTAATCTGCAGCAACAGGGATGAAACTGGAGGACATTATATAAAGTGAAACAAGTCAAACACGGAAAGATAAATATTCCATGTTCTCACTTATAGGTGGAAGCTAAAAAAGTTGATCTCATGGAGGTAGAGAGTAGAATGATGGTTACCAAAGGCTGAGAAGGGTAAAAATTAGGGGGAGCAAAGAGATATTGGTTAATGGGTACAAAAACACAGTTAGATAGGAGTAAGTTCTAGTGTTTGATAGCACAGTAGAGTGACTATATTTAACAATAATTTATCGTATATATCAAAATAGCAGAAAGCGAAGATTTGGAGTGTTCTCAACACAAAGATACAATAAATGTTTGAGGTGTTGGTGATATGGTTTGGATGTCTGTCCACTCCAAATCTCATGTTGAAATGTGATTCCCAGTCATAAAGATGGGGCCTAGTGGGAAGTGATTTGACTGTGGGGGTGGATCCCTCATGAATGGATTAGCACAATCCCCTTGGTGATGAGTGAGTTCTTACTCAGGTCACCTGAGTTCTGGTTATTTAAAAGAGTCTGAGACCTCCCAATTTACTCTCTTGCTCCTGCTCTTGGCATGTGACATGCTGGCTCTCTGTCACATTCTGCCATGATTATAAGCTTCTGAGGGCCCCATCGGAAGTTGAGCAAATGTTAGCACCATGCTTCCTGTACATTCTGCAGAACTGTGAGCCAATTCAACCTCATTTCCTAATTACCCAGCCATTATTCTTTTACAGCAATGCAACAATGGCCTAACTCGGATATCCTAATTACCCTGACTTGATCATTACACATTGTATGCATTTACCAAAATATCACATGACCCTATAAATATGTACAGTTATGTATTAATAAAAATAAAATAAATAATTATGATTACAAGAAGCCATACAAAACGTGTACATAGGTTTGATTCCATTTATATAAAATTCTAGAAAATACAAACTAATAAAATGACAGAAAACAGAAGAGTGGTTTCTGGGAACCGATATCAGTAAAGGACAGGATGAAAAGATTACTAAGGGCAGAAGTAAACTTTTTAAAATGATAGATCTGTTTATGTTTTGATAGTGGTGAAGGTTTCATGTGTATAGATGCACATCGGAACTTATCAAAGTGCATACCTTAAACATGTGCAATGCATTGTATATCAATGTATAAAACCGTTGGAAGGAAGGAAGGAAGGGAGGGAGGGAAAGAAAACAAGTCTGGGGATTTTAAAAGGCAACTTCAGGAAATTACAAACATCACTTCATGATAGCAGGAATATCTGTTACTAAACTTTTAATAAATAGTTACATTTAAATCGACATTCTATTATATTGTTGATTACCTAAGTCATATGCAATAAAATTTGTTTTGTCTACATATTGTTTTATATATATATCTATTCTTGGCATATCAAATATCCTACATAATCTGGAGTTGGGAAAGGTGAAAACTGTCTTTATACATAATAAAATTAGTATATAGTACAAAGGTATAAAGCCACTACAGACTTTGAAGCAATAGAAACACAGCAGAATCTTGCTTATATGCACATATAAACATACTGATGCATTCATATATTTGCTTTAATTAGATTATTTCATAGAAGTAATTCACTGTAGGGATGTTAAAATTTCAATAACATTAGAGTCTGAAATTTTGCCATTGTTTTCTTCAGGCATGCTGTTCAGTGTAAGGACATGATTTTATTCATAGTGGGAGGCAATTTACTCATACAATGTGCAACCAGCATGCTGCCTTAAGTAGTGTCAGCTAATACCCTCACGGAATCAGAATATGAATAGAATTAGATAATTGAACTATTTTGGGTCAGGGCATTCTGAGTTTCACTTGGTTTACAAAAATTATTTAAATGGCCTTTTAACTTTAAAAGTTCAACATTTATTTATTTTTCAATAGATCGTGCTTGGGTAAATGCAAAGATTCAGTTTCTATTCTCAAATAAAATGAATGAGAATAAATAATGCAATAATTAAAATGCAAAGGCACAAATGAAGAGACTTATAACAAAATTTAAAACAAAGTACTTTATTAGTACAGAAGAGAGAGAAAAATTGTTTTCAACTTGGAAAGTAAATGTGGGCTTTATGGCTTCATAGATAGGGATGGAATTAGGTGTAGCACAAAAGTTACTACAAACATAGAAAAGGAAATGGGCAGGGGGTAGAAGTAGAAAAGTGGAATAATGATAAATAGGATGGTAGCATTTAGTTGATATAGAGAATAGGTGGGAGCTGAAGCTAGTTGTGAGCTGATTGCTGAGAGCATTGTCTCTCTCTCTCTCTCTCTCTCTCTCTCTCTCCCTCTCTCCCTGTCTCCCTTCTTTCATTCTTCTTTTTTCAAAAAGAGCAGGACCATTCTACCAGCAAAATGGTAGATTACAAAGATTACTGACAGCACTACATATATAAAGTAATTCGGATAAGAAAAGCCTTGACTAAAGAAAAGGGAATGAGAATGTTTTCTCAAGTGGTTCCACCTAGAGTTTAAAAGGGCCTCAACTAGAGGATGGCAGGGAAGAAAGTGAATGTGGAGCCAAGGTGAACAACTGAAAGAACAAAGAAACCACGTGGATGTGATGGGTAAAAGAGAGGGAGAGGTCAAAGATGACTGATCTCTAGAGTCAAGATTACAGGGAAGATAGAAGTAATATTCTCTAAAAATAGCAACATAAGAAGTGTGTATATGGTTGGGAGAGAAAAGGATGACTCCCATTTAGACTGATTTAATTTGGAGTAGTGGAGCACATCCAGATATATTTGTCCACTTGAACATGAGCTTAATCGCATGATAAGGTTCAGAGATGTTAATTTAGTAATCTTAAGTAAAGAATAATTGTTTTAATCAAAGGGGAGAGAAGAGAAACTAAGACCATCAGAGAATGACTTAATTTCATAGGTAAGAGACAGAAAACAAGGCAGGAGGCAGATGGGAGAGAGACGAAAACTCCAGGAAAAGATAAAAGAGGCCAGATCAGGCTGCAGTGCCTTATGTTCCCCTGAAGGCACCTGAATCCTTGTGAGAGACAATGACCCAGGAGAGCAGTCTGGGACACAGGCTGCTTCTGCTACTCTGTTTCCAAGCAAAGTAATGCTGGCCACTAAGATCTTAAGCTTTTGCCATTTCCCAGGATATGCCACCTTTCAGCAGCAAAGTTAACATTTGTAAGAAGTATGCAAATACATGAAATGGTTTCCATAAAGACTTTAATCAAAATCCGTTAAAAAAATAGATCTGTAGAACCCAAAGGCTAGTACATGTGCAGGCTCAAACTAATCCCTTTTAAAAACAATTCCCAAGGAGGCTGACTAGATGCATCAGGAAGAGGTTTGCCCAAGAGACTAGGTCATCAAGAAGCCAGACATATTATGAACAGATCTTCAGAAGGAGGGCAGTGAGAGGAGATGGGGGGAGGACACAGACCCTGCACTGAAGGAGGTGGAAGCTGGGGACCCTACATAGGGTTGCCGAACACCAGGACTCATTTCTGGCCCTGAGCAGCTCCTGGGGGAAGGAGTGAGATAAATAGGCATGGAGTGGTCCACTCTTGCCATGAACTTTCAGAATCCCAGCTGCAGGAGACCCCACGATGCCCACAGACATTTGAGCTGGCATAGAGAGCTTCCTGGAGAGGTGGCAAGGACAGGACTTCAGCCTATCAGGAGCCCAGAAAATTTGGCACAGGAATGGCTACAGGGGAGCCCAGCCCTCAAGGCTTGCCATGCTCCTCCAGGTGGTTTTGACCTTTGTTGACAGCTGAACCTGAACAGAACAGGGTTATGTTACCCATTGAATGGGAACAGTCTAATCTGAGCATTTCCCTGTCTACCAGTCTTTCCAAGAGTCCCTGCCTGGCTTCACCTGCTTGCAGCACAGCCTCAGATGCTCAACTGGGGTGGCTTTCTAGTGACCACTTTCACCAAAAAGCCCTGTCTAGCCATCAGAGAGCTCCTACAGATGGGACCCCACCAGCATGTGCCTGCCTACAACCCCCGTAACACAATGTTGCCAGCATGCACTCACCTGCAGCCTCCCCTGACTACCGTACCAATGTGCTGGCATATGTAGGTGTATGTGGACCTTTCTACCCTGCCACCCTACTGCCAGCACTGCATGAGCACACATGCAGACCCCATCACCCCGCCACTGGTCTGTTCATGCCAGCGTGCATGTGTGAATGGATCCTGCCACCCTGCAGCCAGCAGCATGGGCACATGCATGTGGACCTTGACAACTTACCACCAGCACACATTTATAGCAGACCTCACTGTGACACTACCACAATGAAATGCTTTTACTGTGAGCCACCCCCCATTGGAGTGTTGTTGCTAGCTGAATGGGAATATCTTGGCCCCTCCAATGCAGCAGGTGCTTAACTTCAAGGAGCCAGAGAACAAAATCACAGGCTTGGTCCCAGCCACCCAGGGTTAGAGCATGCAGCCCAGGAGTGCTGATCTTGGCTATGTCCCCCTGAAATCAACCAGAAATGAAGCCAGTTGACTAAACTCAACTTATACCATGGTCAAACCCTCAACGGCATCAAAGAATATAAAAGAAAAATGCTCCATCCAAATGACAACAACTTCAATGATTAAAGGAATACTAGCCCACACAGATGAGAAAGAACCAGCACAGGAACCACAGCAATTATAAAAGCCAAAGTGTCTTCTTACCTTCAAATGACCATACTAGCTCCCCAGCAATGGTTCTTAACCAGACTCAAATGACTGAAATGACCAACATAAAATTCAGATTCTAGATGGTAACATAGATTGCAGAGATTCAGGAGAAAGTTGAAAACCAATCCAACAAATTTAAGGAATCCAGTAAAATGATTTGAGAGTGGAAAAATGAAAGAGCCATTTTAAGGAAAAGCCAAACTCATCTGACAGAGCTGAAAAACTCACTACAGGAATTTCATAACACAATCAGTAGTATTAACAACAATTAAGGACATTGTCCATGAAAATTTCCTCAATCTCAATAGAGAGGTTGACACTCAAATTCAGGAAATTTAGAGAACCCCTGAGAGATGCTACACAAGGTGACCATCCCCAAGACATATAGTAATCAAATTCTCCAAGATTCATGCAAACGAAAGAAATATTAAAGGCAGCTAGAGAGAAGGGGCAGGTCACCTACGCCTAAATAATCAAAAAATCTACCAAGCAGAAAAAGCTCTGGCCCAGATGGATTCACTGCCAAAAGGGAATCCCATCAGTCTAACAGAAGATCTTTCAGCAGAAACCCTACAACCAGAAGAAATTGGAGGCCTATATTCAATATCCTTAAAGAAAAGAAATTCCAACCAAGAATTTCACATCCAGCCAAACTAAGCTTCATAACTGAAGTAGAAATAAAATCCTTTTCAAACAAGCATACGCTAAGGGAATTCGTTACCACCAGACCTCCTTTAAAAGAGGTCCTTAAGGGAGTGCTAAATATGGAAATGAAAGATTGTTGCTGGCCACCACAAAAAGACGGTAAAGTATATTGATGCTATAAATCACCTACATTGACACTGTAAGTCAGCTATGGAATTTACACGATAAATAAACTACACAATAAAGTCTACCATTGATACTATAAATCAACTACATGGACAAGTGTACATAACAACCAACTAACAACATGATGACAGAATCAAATCCACACCTTGTTAACCCTGAATATATATGGGCTAAACATCCCACTTAAAAGGCACAGAGTGGTAAGTTGGATAAAGAAGCAGAACTTAAGATAGTTTCATGCTATCTTCAGGAGACCCATCTCACATGCAATGACAACCACATGCTCAAAGTAAAGCGATAGAGAAAGATCTATCAAGCAAATAGAAAACAAAAAAGAGCAAAAGTTGCTATTCTTATTTCAGACAAAACGGACTTTAAGCCAACAATAATCGAAAGGGACAAAGAAGACGATTAAATAATGATAAAGGGCTCAGTTCAAAAAGAAGACTTAACTATCCTAAACATATGCATCCAAAACTGGGGCAATCGGGCAAGCTCCTAGAAAACTATGAAAAGACTTAGATAACCACACAATAATACTGGGAGACCTTAACACCCCACTGACAGTATTAGACAGATCATCAAGGCAGAAAATTAAAAAAGATATTCAGGATCTAAACTCGACACATGACCAAATGGACCTGACAGACATCTACAGAACACTCCACCCAATAAAAACAGAATATACATTCTTCACATTTTCACATGGCACATACTGTAAAATCAACCATGTCTTAGACAACAAAGTAATTCTCAACAAATTGAAAAAATTTTGAAATCATACCAACCACTCTTGCACCACAGCGTTGTAAGAAGTAATCAAAACCAAGATCTCTAAAACTCATATAATTAAGTTGAAATTAAACAACATGTTCCTGAAATGACTTTTGGGTAAGCAATGAAATTAAGGCAGAAACCAAGAAATTCTTTGAAACTAATGAAAACAAAGATACAACATATAAGACCCTCTGGGACACTGCTAAAGCAGTGTTAAAAGGGAATTTTATATTCCTAAATGCCCACATCAAAAAGTTAGATGCTTTTCACATTAACAATCTAACATCACAACAAGAGGAACTAGAAAAACAATAGCAAACCAACCACAAAGCTAGAAGGGGGAAGAAATAACCAAAGTTAGAGACATGCTGAAAGAAATGGAAACACAAAAAAACATACAAATGATCAACAAAACCAAAAGTTATTTTGTTAGAAAAAATAAATAAGACTGACAGACTGTTAGCTACATTAATACTAATAAAAAAACACATGACCACTGCCTCCACAGAAATAAAAAAAAAAAAAAAAAAAA
>NW_016806811.1:2084540-2101743 GCF_001698545.2 Rhinopithecus bieti
AAAAAAAAACCCTCAGAGACTATTACAAACAGCTCTATGCAAACAAACTAAAAATCCTAGAAGAAATGGATAAATTCCTAGAAACATACAACCTACCAAATTTGAACCAGGAAGAAACTGAAATCCTGAAAAGACCGATGACATGTTCCAAAATTGAATCAGTAATAAAAAAAAAAAAAACCCTACTAACCAGAAAACACTCTGAACCAGATGGATTCACTGCAGAATTCTACCAGACATACAAAGAAGAGCTGGTACCAATCCCTCTGAAATGACTCCAACACATCAAGGAGGAGGGAACCCTCCCTACCTCATTCTATGAAGCCAGCATCGTTCTGATACCAAATCCTGGTAGAGACACAATGTAAAAAATCCCAAAACAAAACCTTCAGGACAATGTTCTTGATGGACACAGATGCTAAAATCCTCAACAAAATACTAACAAACCAAATCCAGCAGCACATCAAAAAGCTGATTCACCACAATCAAGTAGGCATTATTCATGGGATGCAAGGTTGGTTCAACAAAAGCAAATCAATAAACATTATTCATCACATAAGCAGAACTGAAAACAAAAACCACATGATCATCTCAATATACTAAATAAAGGCTTTTGATAAAATCTGTTACCCCTTCACATTAAAACTGAACAAACTAGGCATTTAAGGAACATACACCAAAATAATAAGAGCCATTTATGAAAAACTACAGCCGGCATTATACTGAATAGGCAAAAGATGGAAAGATTCCTTTTGAGAACCAGAACATGAAAAGGATGCCTACTCTCACCACTCCTATTCCAAATAGCTCTGGAAGTCCTAGCCAGAGCAATAAGGCAAGAAAAATACATAAAAGGCATACAAATAGGAATAGAGGAAGTCAAACTATCTCTCTTTGTAGACTGTATGATTCTATACATAGTAAACTCTAAAGTCTCAGTCCAATGGCTCTTAGACCTGATAACTTCATCAAAGTTTCAGGATACAAAACCAATGTACCAAAATCAGTAGCATTTATATACACCAAAAACATCCAAGCTGAGATCCAATTAAAAATGCAATCCCATTCACAATAGCCACAAAAGAATAGAATACCTAGGTATACAGCTAACCAAGGAGATGAAAGAACTTTACATGAAGGATTACAAAATATTACTTAAAGAAATCAGAGATGACACAAATAAATGGAAAAACATCCCATGCTCATGGATAGGAAAAATCAATATTGTTAAAATGACCATGCTGCCCAAAGCAATTTAGAGATTTAGTGCTATTCCTATCAATATACCCATGTCATTTTACACAGAATTGGAAAAAAAACTATCATAAAATGCATATGGAACCAAAAAGGAACCCAAATAGCCAAGACGATCCTATGCAAAAAGAACAAAGCTGGAGGCATCATGTTTGCCAACTTCAAACTATACTACAAGGCTACAGTGACTGAAGCAGTATGATACTGATACAAAAACAGACACACAGACCAATGGAACAGGTTACAGAACATGGAAATAAAGTTACCTACCTACAACCATCTGATCTTCGACAAAGTCAGCAATAACAAGCAATGTGGAAAGGACTTTCTATTCAATAAATGGTACTGGGATAACTGACCAGCCATATATAGAAGATTGAAACTGGACCCCTTTCTTTCACCATGTACGTAAAGCAACTGAAGATGGATTGAAGACTTAAATGGAAAATGTAAAACTGTTTAAAAAACACCCTAGAAGAAAAGCTAGGAGATACCATTCTGGACATAAATATTTTATGATGAAGGCTCCAAAAGCAATTGCAACAAAACAAAAATTGACTAGCGGGACTTAATTAAACTAAAGAGCTTCTCCAAAGTAAAAGAAACTATCAACAAAGTAAATGAACAGCCAACAGAATGGAAGAAAATATTTGCAAACTATGCATCTGACAACAGTTTAATATCTAGAATCTATAAGGAACTTAAATCAACAAGCAAAAAACATACAACCCCACTTAAAATGGACAAAGGACATAAACAGACAGCCAACAAGCATATGAAAAAATGCTCAACATCACTAATCATCAGAGAAATACCAATCAATCATCTCACACCATTAAGAATGGATATTACAAAAAATCAAAAAATAACAGATGCAGGTGAAGTTTAGGGAAAAGAGGATACTTGTACATTGGTGGAGGGTATGCAAATTTGTTCAGCCATTTCCAAGAAAGCAATTTGGAGATTTCTCAAAGAATTTAAAACAGGACCATCATTTGACCCAGAAATCCCTTTCGTGGGTATATACCCAAGGGAATATAAATCATTCTACCATAAAGACACATGCATGTGTATATTCATTGTAGCATTATTCACAATAGCAAAGGCATAGAATCAACCAAGGTGCCCATCAACGGTGGGATGGATAAAGGAAATATAGTACATATACAACATGGAATACTATGCAGTCATTAAAAATGAAACTATGTCCTTTGCCACAACCTGGATGGAAGTGGATGCCATTATCCTGTGTGAATTAACACAGGAACAGAAAACCAAATACTACATGTTCTCACTTATAAATAGTAGCTAAACACTGAGCACATAGAACACAAATAAGGGAACAATAGATAACAGGGCCTACTTGAGGGTGGAGGTTGGAGGATGAGGAGGATGGAAAAACTACCTATCTGATGCTGTAGTGAGGACCTGGTTGGTGAAATAATTTGTAAACTAAACTCCAGCAATGTGCAATTTACCCATATAAGAAACCTGCACATGTATCATTGAAACTAAATTTGGAAGGGAAAAGTAAAGAAGCAAAAAAAAAAAAAAAAAAAAGGAACTGCCAACCATTTTGCTCATAACCTCTTTGTGGTACAAAGTAGTTCCAAATTGATCTTAGACCCTGACTCAAGGTAGAACAAAGATGAGGCTTTGTCTCAAATTTCTAATTAATTAATTTGCATTTTTCAGTATGCTGAAAGGGCCCCATTGCCAATTTGCACAGGACAGCCTTCACCCTTGACCTTAACCTTACCTGATTAAACTCGGTTTTTTTCCCAGGTATTTCTGGTTCATACCTGGGACAAAAGCAAGGAAAATAGTTCTCAGTTCTTCCTACTTTCTGTCCCTTTCCCTTTATATCCGTAAGGTTTTTTGTTTGATCTGTTTTGTTTTGTTTTGAGAGAGTCTTGCTCTGTCACCAGGCTGGAGTGTAATGGCACAATTTCCACTTACTGCAGACTTTGCCTCTCTGATTCAAGCGATTCTCCTGACTCACCCTCCCAAGTAGCTGGGACTACAGGCGTGTGTCACCAAGCCCAGCTAATTTTTGTATTTTTAGTAGAGAAGTAGAGACAGGGTTTCGCCATGTTGGTCAGGATGGTCTCAATCTCTTAACCTCGTGATCCGCCTGGCTCAGCCCCTCAAAGTGCTGGGATTACAGGTGTGAGCCACCACACCTGGCCTATCCATAAAGTTTTAATAACCTGTAGCTTTTTAATTAATTTAATAATTCACCTGGATACATATCATGCCCTTGGATTTAGTAGATAGCTCCGCTGAATATGGCTCTATACACACACACACACACACACACACACACACACATAAATAGTAGTTTCTAAATAGTACCACTCAGAAACAAATGCTGCAGAAACTTTGATGAGAAGCTGAGCAATAGCTTTGGGTTGACCCTGGCCTCTGAGAATCTCTGGAAAGCAAGCAACTGTGGACAGATCGGTCCGAAAGTACGCTGAACTGGAGACGGTGAGGTGAGGAAACAGAGGTAAAATGGGCATATTAATCTTCTGAGAATCCAACTGAAGTAATGTATTAAATTCTGATGTTTAATATATTAATTAATTAATATCTCCAGGTCAGAAAGATGGAAAAAAATAATTACAAAATATTTGGATTATGGCCTTCATTTTGACACCACCAACAACTAAAAAAGAGACCCCAAAAAATAAGAAAAGAAAAAATAAATATATGCTTATTTACTTTAAAAATGTACTATGTGCTTATTCAGCCATGCAAATTAACATAGCTATAGCCTTAAAAACCTGTACTTAATTAGCTTGTAGCTACCCTGGGAAGGAATGCTAAAATAAAATTTCAAAGCACCTTGTTGGCCACTTGTGTACCATGGCATGACAGCATATGCATACATTGATTATCAAGGTTGAAAATAAGAAAGATTAGTAATGTTTCTATCCAATCTTTCATATTATACAAATTCCTTGATTTAAATAATTTGTGGACAAAAACAAGAAATGGGGAAAGTATTCCCTATTTAATAAATGGTGCTGGGGGAGGCTCTAAGTGAAAGCTGAAACTGGATCCTTTCTTTCCCTTAGTTAATCAAGATGGTGGCTTTCCTTAGCTAAAAACCCTAGAAGAAAACGTTTCTTCAGGACTAAGGCCCATGGGCAAGGACTTCATGTCTAAAACACCAGCAATGGCACACAGAAAGCCTTGCGGTCTAATTAAACTAAGAGCTTCTGCACACCGCCAAGCTCGGGCGGCAACCTAGGGAGTTTGCAAATCTACTCATCTGACAAAGGGCTAATATCCAGACCAAAACTCAAATCTGTAATCCGCACTGGAGGACCAGACGGGCGGATCACGAGGTCAGGAGATCAGAGACCATCCTCGCTAATCGGATGCCCGTCTCACTAAAATGCAAAAAAAATAGCCCGGGCGACGGTGGTGGCGCCTGTAGAGCTACTGGAGGCTGGAGGCAGGAGAAAGGCGTTAACCCAGGAGGCGAGAGAGCTTGCAGTGAGCCGAAGATCCGCCACTGCACTGCCAGCCGTGGGCGAGCAGCAAGACTCACGTCCTCAGAAAAAAAAAAAAAAAAAAAAGCTCCCTACTAAAAAAAACAAACAACCCTTCAAAAGTGGGGCAGGGATGAACAGACACTTCTCAAAAGGAGAATATTATGCACGCACAGACCATGAACCACATCTTGCCACGCTGCATCAAACCACAAATGAGATACATCTTACACATTAGAATGGCAAATCATTAAAAAAAATCAGGAAACCAACAGGTGCTGGGAGAGGATGGGAACGCCTTTTTTACAACTGGGTGGTGGCTAGGTAAACTGTCAAGCCCATTGTGGAAAACAGTGTGTGTCCTCGCGACAGTCATTCTCGCATTCCCTTGCGGGGATATCCCAAGGATTTGATTCATGCGCTATAGCCAGCACACTGATTACTGTGGCACTAATTACAAATAGCAAAGACTTGAATCAACCCAAATGTCCATCGGGCAGACTGGAGAAATGTGGCATATACCGCCCATGAATACTATGCAGCCATAAAAAAGGATGAGTTCGTGTCCCCTTGTGGGGACATGGATACAGCTGGAAACCATCATTCTCAGCAAACTATTGCAAGAACAGAAAACCAAATACCGCATGTTCTCACTCATAGGTGGGAATTGAACAATGAGATCACTTGGACATAGGAAGGGGACCATCACACACTGGGTCCTATTGTGGGGAGGGGGGAGGGATAGCATTAGGAGATATACGTAATTGGTGACCTAGAAGTGTCAAAGTAATATTAAAGTCAATTAAAATCTTTACATAGCCCCTTTTGATTAAGTTACTATTATTTTGCTCATCTAGAACAGGGTTCCCCAACCCCTAGGTCACTGCAGTACCAGTACAGGTCATGGACTGTTAGGAACTGGGCCGTACAGCAGGAAGTGAGCAGTGGGTGAGCATGCACTACTGCCTGAGCTCTGCCTCCTGTCAGATCAGTGAACACATTACATTCTCATAGGAGCACGAACCCTATTGTGAACTGCACATGTGAGGTTGTGCACTCCTATGAGAAGCTATTAGGTTGTGCACTCTTTATGAGAAATACTGCATTCCCCCCTGCCCACCCTCATTGGAGGAAAATCATCTTCCACAAAACCGATCCTGCTCCCTGATGCCAAAAACGTTGGGGACCACTAATCTAAAAGTATTAGCAACAGTGTTATTAGTTTCAAAGAATAAAATTGATTATGTTTTTAGGTAACAACGAAGGGCTAATTCCATTAGTTTGTTAATTTAAGTCTTTTCAGTCTAATTCTACCTCTATAATAATTCTACAGAATAAACAGAATTGTTTCTGCCTCAAAACTACCAATTGGATGATTAAGAAAAGATTTCATTACCGGAGATAATTCTTAAATTGTGCCAAATTACTAAACAAATGCTCAGATTGAGACTATTTCAAAGGGAGAACTAAGGGCCCTATTAAAAATAAAGGGGTATCCTCATTAAACATGGAATTTTGCTGTGTTTTTTATACTTAAAAACATACAACTGACATTTGTAAAGTGTCCGAATCTGTGCCAAGTGTTGTCCCGGGTGCTGCAGATGACTGTGACAGGGCCTTTTCCCTCTGGGCTCTCCCAGTTTCTCTCTGGTTCTGAGTCAGGGGGTTTATGGTTTAGCTCCTGCACTGAGTTTGCTGTTCAACTCAATTAAGTTACACATGCATTTATGAAATATATAATATAAAATATAAAATATATATTCAGGCCCTAGAGAGAATGCAAAATAAGTAAGGCAAGGCATTCAGAAATCTGTCACTGAATTTTATCTAAACATTTTTTATTTTCTTTTTCAGACAGGATGGCATCCTGGCCTGGACATCATCATCATATATTAAAACTGCAACTGGAGACTGGAAACTTGGCTTGTATAGTCTTTAACCACAATCATCTTACAGATCTGCTGTGCACGGTGCACACTCACATCCCATTTAATATGTTCCTCACTATCGTCAGGAGGATCAAGAATCACGCATTCCCCCATTATCTCAGACTATCACTATTTCTTATAGTGATTTCTAATCCAGCATAAATTCTATGCAATTGTCAAATTGTACATCATAAATTACCATTTTGATGTTTGAAACCATGTGTATTTCCCCAATATATATAGTTTGAATTATTTAATCTAGCCCTGTCATTCTGCTGGATACTCATCTTAGATGCTTTATGATTCAACTTGGATAACCTGTGCCCCACTTTCCTGTTGCCTGCACTGACCACCCCACTAACCTATGCCTTTTGAAATGGAAGAGTGGCTATTAGACAGAGGCAATGAAAAACCAGCCCCAGTTGGAAGTGTTCTTCCTCTCCTCTAACTCATTTTAGGAGTCTCATGATTTCTCTACTTTACCCTCACACCAACGCATGATTCCTTCTATGACTTCCAACAAGTTTCTCCTGTCAAATGTGGCATTACTCTGTATCTCCTAGTTACTTCTATATGAATCCTCCCTTCCCTGGCCCCAGAGTATAAATCCCTTGACAGAAAGCATCATGTTTCAGAATTCCTTATTACCTAGGGCCTACCAGTGACTTAGGCATGGGCAATGCTCAATAAATAATTGGGAAATAGGCATAAAGAATAAGCTATCCTCTGGGAAAGTTTCTGTCACTGAAGTTGATCTTTTTTTTTTTTTTTTTTTTTTTTTCCCATTTTAAGGTGCACTTTTATACAACTGGTCTAAAGTCAATGTACAGGTAAGCCCTGGCTGCCTCCACCCTCTCCCAGGGAGAGCAAAAGCCTTTATACATCTCAAACTGGGGACAAAAAAGGGGACCAAAAGGCTGATGATTCAAAATAAAACTAAACACAAAAGTATTAAGGTGAAGATTTTAAAAATGTTGCATTACATTATTTACACGAAAGCAATGCTATCACCTCCCCTTTGTGGACTTGGGAAAGGACTGGGCCATTCTCCTTAGAGAGAAGTGAGGTGGCTTTTAGGAGGACAAGGGACTTCCTGTAACAATGCATCTCACGATATTTGGAATGGCTACTAAAAAAAGAACAATGTACAATCAAAGTCCTTGGCCATATTGTAGAACTTTGGGGGATGCTCATTCCAACCGACTTTTTAAATTTGTTAATTGACTATAGTTGTTGAGTTCCACACAGGTCACCTGGGGAAATCACAAGACTCAGGTGACCCCTGGGTTGTTAACAGTTTCACCTCTTACCTCTGCCTTCTGGTGTGAGCTATGCGAACGGGTTACAGAGAGGACCTCCCTAATGTGTCCTGTTGACTTAGGGGAGGTTTCTTTTCTGAACACTGCAGGTAGAGGAACATATTAGGTACCAACCTCTGTTGCATAGTTTCATTGGATTATCTCCCTCTTGGGCCTCAGACAACCAAGAAAGAATTCACTTAATCTAATACACAGCAAGATATTTATTCCTCTATTTTATGTTGGTTTTCATTGTACTAAATCTTGAATTCAGCGTTCGTAATAGTATCCTTTTCAAATTTCCTATAGAGAGACATGCTGATCATTTTTGAAAATTCTATAAAATTTGGATGTTGGTTTTAGTCATAAGTTAGATAACTTGAAAATTATGAAATATATTTCATTCTGTTTTTGAAAGAGGCTTAATATTATTTTATAAGTACAAATCTACAAGGCTATATGGTTCTTGTTAGTTTAACAGATGACCTGTTTTTCAATCTTGGTTTGAATGTCCTTTTGGAAGTGAAAAAAATTTTATGACTACAAACATCAAATTGTGTCCCTATCTCAAACTTCCCATTAAGGTTCCAAGTATTTTAGTGTATAAAGTTTATACATTAATACTGTCAATACTTAAATTGCATGACTTCTTTTGTCTCTGTTGTGTTGTCTATGATATACACAAAGAATTATATTTAGTACTTCCAAGAAGATCAAATTTTTGTCTTGATATCACTACAAATCAATCCAGTGGCATCTAACTGGTGAATGAATCTCTGTAGCACCTATTAGTTTTCAAATCAATTAGATTGATCAATTAATTTAAATGTGTTTATAATTGCTACTTGTTATTAGTTTATATTACAGACTGCATATCAGTGACTCCCCTCCCAAAATACACATCTTAAAATGTTAATTCTCAATGGAATAGTTTTAGGACATGGGGTCTTTGGAAGGTAATTAGGTTATGAGGGTGGGACCTCATGATGCGATTATTGTCCTTATAAGAAAAGTAACAGAACTAACCAGCCTTCTCTCTCTCTAGCACGTGAGGATACAAAAAGACGGATACTTGTGAGTTAAGTAGAGCAGTCGTCCCCAACCTTTTGGCACACAGGGACCAGTTTCATGGAAGACAATTTTTTTCCACGGATGGAGAGGGGGATGCATTAGATTCTTGTAAAGATCATACAACCTAGATCCCTTGTATGCACAGTTTACAATAGCATTTGCACTCCTATGAGAATTTAATGCCACTGCTAATCTGACAGGAGGGGGAGGTCAGGTGGAAATGTGGATATGTTGACCCCCCTGCCTGTAATATCCTGCTGCGCAGCCCAGGTCCTTACAGGCCATGGACCAGACTGGTACTGATCCACAGCCCCAGTGGGTGGGGATCCCTGAAGTAAAGAGCCTTCCCCAAACCTGACCATGCTGGCACTCTGCTTGTTGACTTCTAGCCTCCAGAACTGCGGGAAACAAATGTTTGTTGTTTAAGCTACCCAGTCTATGGTATTCTGTTACAGTAGCTCGAACTAAGATACTGATAACGAGAGTTAAAATCTGTGACAGTTGTGATGTTATGTTAAAGTTATGTTAAAAATTGTTATGTTAAAAGATGATTAACAGGACAATCAATTAAACCGTGATTTTAAACATTTCACTGTAACAAAATCCCCTCACCAATTATGGGTCCAGTGAAGTTAAAACATTTATCTGATAAAATCATGGAAACTTAGAACTGGAGGAAAATATAAAGCAGGGAAGGGAGAACAGGACATGCTGGGGTAAGAGCAACTTTAATTAAAGGGCTCCCCCTTTAAAGAAGAGAAAACTAAATGTCAGAATAGAAAATGACTTGTCCAATGTCAAAAAACTGATGCCAGAGTGAATCACCCTAGAATAGTGATTTCATACTGGCTGATACAGAGAACTAGGAAATAGATAAAATAGAAATTGTTTAATGTAAAAGACTTACAGCTTAGTTACCTGGAATAGTTTTTCTTGGTGATTCAAAGTTATATTTACTTATTAATGTGAACATAGATGATTCTACTGTAATCAGTTGTAACATCTCAGTTTTTGAACTTTGCCAATGGCAGATCAAAAAGGAAAGAGAAGGAAAATTGGGCTTCAATCAAATTCAGAAGGAATGAAAACCAAGGCGGATAACATAACTATGAGCTCATTTAATAAACACATGGTGACTTTTTTTGTGTGCTAGTTGCCATATGAGGCAAAAGCCAAACATGACACTTATTCCCAGTCTGACACATAATTTTAGGGCAAAAGAGAGATGCCAGAGATGGCATCTCTAGGAGAATAAGATTCTATTGCATAGCCATTTTCAAGGCTCTGAAGACTTTCTTTTATTTCTGTATCCAGGACCATGTTAGAGTTGGTGGCATTTATTGGATGTGTAAACACAAGGTGTGGTAAAATGACATAAAAACTTACTCTAAATCTCCTAGTGTATTTTAAATAAAGGGCCTTGCTAGACTTTGATCTCTATGCCTCATACTAAGTGACACTTTGTCTGTCCTAAATCTATGGGTGAGCTTAGGTTCTGTGATTAGTTCTTTAGTTAAACTTAGAAGATAGACTTGATTTATAATGAACTTAACATCCTATCATTTAATGCTACAGAAAAATCTAATGATTTGGTGTTTGATGCTCAATAGATAGTTTCTAACAAATCTTAGCTTTTAAAAAATAACTCTTTGCCCTTCCTCTTCTATTTTCATAAATATATGCATACATTTTTATTGATATAATTCACATATTTTCTAGAAAAAACATATTAGACATTTATTACTATCTCAAAAAGAAATAAGAATTCTTAGTAAGAAGAGAGTTTGCATCTTACCAGTGGGAATCTAGTTTCTATTGTGTAATACAACCATCACAGGATCAGGATAAGTAATGTGTTTTATGGTGTCTGGTTTGATAAGTTTCTTTATGGGAGTTAACAGTCACATCTCTTTCAGGATATAAATTCATTAAAGTCCAAGATTTTCCCAAAGCTCCTAAAGAGTTGTGAGCCTTCAATGTGTATTACTTATAACATCAGTGACTTAGTTATTTGTGTGTGTGTATGGGGGGGGGGGTGTATTCAAAATTCTTTTGCAATCCTTTAATGTCTCCTAGTTAAGAGAGTCACTCATTCATTCACTAAATACTTTTGAGAGCTACTATGTATGACCTTGGAACTACTCTAAGTACTAAGAATTCAACAGTATATAAAATAGAAAAGGAAAAATCCCTGCCTTCCCTATTGGGAAGACAAATGAAAAAAAAATGTAGTTTTTAAAAAGTGAAATATATAGCATGTTAAATGAGAAAAAAAAAGTCAATGAAAATAAACAAAGGAGTGAAGGAAGACAGGGAGCTTTGTTGTGTTTTGTTTTGTTTTGGCAGAGAAGTAGAGGTTGTAATTTTAAATCATGTGGCCAAAGAAGCTAATGGGAGAAAATGATATTTAGGTAAACTACTGAAGGAAGGGAGAGAGAAAACCATATAGATATTTGAGCAGAAAAGCTTTCCAATACGGGAAACAGCAAGTGTAAAGGCCTGCGGTGGGAACAATCCTGAGATGACTCAGGGAGTGGAGAGGAAGTTAGTGGAACGTAACGTTAGAGAAGTAATAGAGGCCTGATTCTGATGGGCCTCCTTGGCCTTGGACCTAGAGGAATGGAAACCCTTAGACAATGCTGAAAAGACCTGACTTTGGTACACAGAAGTAGAGCAATCCTATTAGACATGTAATATCTATATACAATTTTATATGTAATATTACTTATATATGTTATATCTAAAATTTAAGCTAGTAAAAGGAGTGGATTATCTGCCAGGTAATTGGAAACCTGCTTATGAGAGAGGTTAGAACTAAGAGACTAGAGATTCACAGACATGGGAATGAGTCTGGGAGAAGAATTCACAAAGAGAAAGAGTTTAAATCCTAGGGATCAGTGAATCCTCGGGATCAGTCCAATGTGGAATTTTTCAGCCAGGGAAGGAAATGGAGAAACAGGCATCAAGGATGTAAAACTTCAATTTGAAATGATTGATTGCATCACCCTTCCCATCAGGCAGAGCGTGAAGAACATGAATGATCCCACTGAAGCAGGGTTGGCAGCTGGGATTGTCAAGTGGGAATGAACGTTAGAAATGGCATAAGTTCAAACAATAGCCCCAGTCCTGTGCTGCTGATAACTGGATATCTCTAGGGAAACCGACCAAAGAAAATAATAAACGTGGGAAAGTACATCCTAAGACACACCACCTAACACCAGCCCAGGACAAAGGCACCATAAAGATTCCCTGATCGAGGGTCTACTTCTACTTTCTCAGAGTAAACCTTAGTAGCATGAACTATACATTTATGCTATTTGAAGGTTTTGAAGCCACTTCATGTCTGATTATATCTGATTAAAGGTCGGAGTCGTTGGACTGAGCAGATGCATACTAGCAAATCACCATTAAGGTGAAATGTGTCCATGTGTGTCTGTCTGTCCTTCTCTGTCTGTATCATTTCTGGGGCCATGCAGATGTGGCTTTAACCAGAAGTCTTTGAGATATGCCTCTTTCTTAGGAAAGCTATGGCCTTTCTAACTGTCTGAGAGGGCTATGAAGCAGAGGAGGGGTGGGCGATTCACCCATGGGAGTCGAGCATCCAAAGCAAGAAAATCAGGGGTTCTGGGAAAGGAAGTGAATCAAGACAGGTAAGAGAGAAGTATGAGAGCAAGCACCTCCTGGATCTGGTTTACTAGAGAAGACAAGCTGCCAGGAGGCCACTAAACTTCTGCCCTGGCAGAGTTTGCTACGGGGAGGCAGCCCCAGAACTAGTGGTGATGCCGAGGGACTAGGCCAAGGGATGGACGGGCAGGCAGAGGTCCCTTACTCTTTCGATTTATCCGATCCGTGCGCCGAGTTGATACGATGCACCTCTTTCTTTTTGGTTTGTTTGGAGGCCATGGCAGACGCCGATCTATGTAGGGCTGAGCTCTGAGCAAAGAGCCTGCGGGCGCGCTCAGGCTCAGCGTCTGCGTTGCCAGGATACGGCGTCAGGCGTCCGGCGACCCTGAGAGCGGGGGCGGGTCCCTGGGGACGGGCTCTGGGGCGTCTGGCTGCAGTGAGACGCAAGCGCCTAAACTCAAATCCCACATCCCCGTGGAGGATCTTGGAGTTGGTGTCTGGAGAGAAATCGAGGTCCTGGGGCGTGGTTTTGACATTAGGATTACTGCGCAGCCCTGATTAATTGGCATTCTTTTCTGCAGGACTCACTCTGCCTGGCTTTGCCCTTAGGAACCATAGACATTTGTCCACTCTTGAATATTCTTCTGTTTGAAGGTGGGTATTATCCTAGTACCACCCCAGGTATTCTCTTGGCTAACATAACAAGTTCCTTCAGTAATCACTAAGGAGACATTATAGACACACTGAATTTGTCAATGGCTTGAAAACCTGGGGTCCAGAAATTAACACAGTGGGTATAAGGAAGGCAGAAAAAAATGACACCTTGAGTCGCTGAAGGCTAGGTGATGATGACATCTGTAATAAAACCAATAAGGTGTCTTGTTGTTCAAATGAAAGAGTGAGCCCAAGTCATGGGCTCAAGTGGTCCTTTATATAGACTTTCCTAGAAAAAGTCCAGGGGCCAGACGACACAGACAGAACCAAGTAAAATGAGACTTATTAGGGCACCGGCTTAAGGCTCAGTCATCAATGGTGGTATTTATTAGTTATCTCGCCTTGGGCTATTTTTTCCCTTTAAGCCTCAGTTTACTCATAAATAGGAGATGCTAATACCTAACTCACAGTTCTGTTTTGAGGATAAGATGTAAAGTGTATAGCACACTATGAAAGCCCAGCAAATAGGAGCCACTCTTTCAGAGATGACAGACCACCTGGTTTCAAGGAGCAGCAGACAACGTAAATGAATGAAGTTGGCCAGCTAAATACAGAGTAGTGGATACTATGCTTAACTAAGACGTGCTTAGACTGCAAGAGCTTGCAAATTCATCAAAACAAAACAAAATATTGTGTTGGTTCAATATAACCTCACTTCAGAGAGATCTGACACACAGCCCTTAGGCTTAGGACCCCTACTACTGGTTGGCGTCTTTCATGAGCCTAGAAATAGTTAAGTATCTTTAAATAAAAGAAATCTCCTCCACTCATGGGACTGGGGACATGCCCACAGTTCCACTTGTACAGGCAAGAGGCAGCTTCCTGCAAAGAAAACCTTTCAACTTCTCTGACAAACGAATGCCCGGCGCTCTCCACTCAGCATAGCCTACGGTTTGTCAGACTATCCCAATCTTATTACTGCTGGATTACTATTGGGGGATACCTAGATGACAGACAGCAGCTTCTTTGTATTTCTATATGTAAAATAAATAAATTCAAAGTCAGCAGTGTTAATGTTATGACTACAAGACTGCCCCGCAAACATCTCCTATACACTTAAAGACAATGAACACATCGTAAAGGTTCTGCTTTGTTTATACCATAATTCAAACTTCCAGAGAACTCTCTTGAGTAAAAGTAGAGGAATAGTGAGAAAAATTATTTACTGCCACATTTTATCAAAGTAATCAAATTTATAGCTAGAAGCATATACAAAGACTCTTGGCTGAAAACAGCACAACTTTAAGCAGCCAACCCCACAGACAGGTGAGTTTCATCTTGAACAAGGGCTATCCCTGCAGCCATTGTTAATGGCTGCTAGATGCCAATACAATTAGGGAAGATAAGCCTTATGGGCAAATAACTCCAGGCCAAGAGAAGCAAAATGTCTTGCCAAAAGTTGCTGGGTTATTTATTGATGGAATTTGGACTAAACACATTAAAGTCAGGATAGCCATTTTAAGCCAAACATATCACTACTCCACTCAGAGCTTGCTTTTTTAAACATCTATTAAATTAGGATAAAGTAAGGGGGTTGTCATCAGAATGGAATAAGATCATCATAAAAAATGTGATGAGTGTAAGTTGCCTACTAATTCCTACTCCACTGTTCTTTTGCCTTTATTTTATTAAGAGTGCAACATGAATAAATGGAATTTCTCTTCTTTCTGGATCTAAGATTCTGGTCAGGCTATAATTATAAGAGCAAATCTGTTCCTCTGTAAGATAGTTCTAGCTACAAAGCTTAACATGATGTTTATTGTGCCAGTGCAGAAAGGGCAATTGGTACTACTGCTGGTTTTATTTTTCTTGTATCTGTGGTCTTATAACTGTGGTCATTGTCACTTTGGAATAATAATAATAATAGCTGTGATTTATTGAGTACCTACTACATGCAAGGTTTAGGGAAGAGTGCTAGCTCCTTTAGAGATAAACTTGAATTTAAATCCTGACACTTGTTGGGTAATTACGGGTAAGTTATTTAACTTCCATTTTCTTTATTTGTGAAAAGGGAAGCATAAAACCTCACATGTGCTTGACACATCCCAAGCACTCAGAGAATTATAGCTAATGTTATTATTCCACAGGTGAAGAACCGAAATGCAGAGAGGAAATGGGACTTGCCTGACATGGAGCAGGTGGTAGGTGGCAGAGGAAGATTGGCCACTCCATAGCCTGTCCTCTCTCCAATTCTCTGGACTAACTGTCTGTGCAGATGATTGCCCTGGGACCGAGTTTAGGGATTTCCAAACTCTTGCTATTTAACAACTTTCAAAGACTGAGAAACAGGGCTTATATTTTATTTAAGCTACCCAGAGTAGGGTCTCTCTCTAATTTATACTTCCTTTTCGGGGAAGAGATATTTGGCTTCAGGCAGCAGTAGCGCCTGCTCCCTAGGGAAGTGGTTAGAGGTACCCACTTCCCTATATCAGCAGAAACAAAACAGGCAGGAGTCTCTCTGCTTGAGGATCTGCCTAAATAGGGAAGTGAGAATTGGCAACCACTTCTCCCTCCACCAATGGGAATCTTAGATGAAGGGAACTGGGTGGGAGGTGGCAGGGGTGGACTGAGTGGCAGCATTTCTGTTTCTTAAATCCATGACTCCAGGCATCTTCAGACACTTGATTCCACAGCCATAGGGAATTATATAGATGGTGCTGCTCAGCTACATCTTTGCAATTAGGTCAATTATAAAATTACTTGGAATTTAACCAGCCAAATGAGAAAGTATGCATTCTACATGTTCTGTGTAAGGTTGAATTTAACTGTCATTTCAAGTTCTGTTCTTTTCACGTTTCCATGGAAATTAACACCCTTCTCCTTTATTTCCCACAGGACTTTATTTGTTCATCTTATAAAATTCCTATAATATTCTGCCTTGTTTTTATTAATATTTATGCCTTGTTTTTTCTCCTTTACTAGACTGTAAGGTCACTCAAAGCAAAACTCTTCATCCACCAAATTCATTCAAACTTCTGAAGCCCCTAAACCCTTAATAATAAGAGCACACATTTGTTGATCACTTGCTATGTGCTTGACACTCTTTTAAGCTATTTTTCTATATTAATTCACTTAATCCTTACAAACAACCTAGGAATTTGATATTATAATCTCTCTTTTGTAAATAGGAAAATAGGCAAAGAGTGGTTAAATTAAGTTAGTAAGTGGTCAAGCATGATTCAAACTCCTGACTCTAGACCCATGCTCTTTATAACCACATTATTCTGCCTCTGAAACCTTCAGTGATCACAACCCTATGAAATATAAAACTCAGTCCATTTTATAGAGAAGGAAAATGAGCTTTAGAAAGGCAAAGCAACTTGCCCGAAGTCCAAAGCACAGGGGGAGTGGAGTTAGAATGCAAAGGTGAACACTTTGGTTTCAGAGTGAAGGCTCCTATACTCTCTGCTACACACCGCCTACTTCAAAGAGAGTTCATATCATAGTTACTTCATATCATTGAAAATGGTATTAAAAATCACAACTGACATTCAGTTGTGTCCACTAATATTCAGTCTCTACACCTGTTAAGGAGAGGTTGGATCCTGCAGATATGAAACCTGCTGGTCCTGCCAGAAAGCCCCGTTATTCTGGACAAAATTGAATTTATGGTTTTAATGATCTGTGAAAGCAAATTCTGAATAGAGATTCTTTAAAAAATGGAGGATATGGAAATAAGTTTTAGTTGAAAAACAATTTCCATTTTGATAAACTGCTTCAAGAAGCAGCAATGACTGTAATCCCAGCACTTTGGGAGGCCGAGACGGGCGGATCACGAGGTCAGGAGATCGAGACCATCCTGGCTAATACGGTG
>NW_016806811.1:2102114-2120759 GCF_001698545.2 Rhinopithecus bieti
AAAAAAAAAAAAAAAAAAAAAAAAAAGAAGCAGCAGCAATGACTGACTGTAACTAAACACTTCATCAGGTTGCAAACAAACCTACTTTTGTACAACGCGTTGCATATTGGTGCAGCAGATGGGTGGTTCTGTTTCCCCTTCTAGACGGAGGCACTCACCCTTTGCTGCGTACTTGCACTGATAGCTACCTGTGTCCCACTAGTTCTTGTAAGAAAGGGGATAGAAATGGGGCAACTCTGAAAGGTGGTTCTCTCTCCAGAACTTCTCTTATAACCCATGAACGCTTCTGTTACAACTGCATTGCAATTTAACTTCTCCTTCTTCCCAGCCCTGCTTCCCCTACAGATGTTATTGAGAACATTCATTAATAAACCGGATGCATGCAAATCTCAGAGTGCCAGAGTCTGTTTCCTTGGAACTAACTTGGAACAGTTAGTAATAGGGATGATTCTAGGAAGCGGACTCTAAAACGGGATTTGGGAAGACTTCCACTTCCAAGCAAGATGAAGTAACAGGGAATTTACCTTCTTGCATGAAAATAACTAATAAACTAAAGAAAATGTATGAAGATATTGACTGTCAGACAATGAAAGAGAGTGATCCCTGGGAGATGGAAAGCAAAAAAACTGAACCTTTTAATTGTCCCAACTTACTGCTAGGTTGTGGCACAGAGAGGGGGAACCTAGGCAGAGCCTGATGGTGACCCTGATTGAGAGAGACAGAACTGAAGTCCAGGGAGGCTGGGCAGCTAGCATTCACAGAACAGAGTGCCAGAAAGTAGAAGTTGCACAGAGCAGAGTATGGAGAGGACAGAACTGCGCAGAGAAGAGATCTTCAGAGAGGAGGCCTCAGTATTCATGACTGCTTATCTGTTCCTTCATGTGAGGAAATTCCCTGAGGCCAGGTGAAAAAAATACCTAAAAAGTTTAGAAGGCACAACCTTCTTTGAGCTTACAGTAGGTTGGGAATGGTGCCTATTACCATCTGCCTGATCGGAAAGAAACTCATAATTCACAGGGTATGGACTAGAATACTAAGAGAGTTTTGCCCTTGAGAGTGAACAATTCATTCTAGATGAAACGCTCCTCTAGTCTCAACCAACACACCTGAAAAGCAGGATCTGAAAGTATCAAACTATTTCCAAATAACAGCATCACAGAAAAAAATCTTGAGTATTTTAGGAATACAAAATATCCAAGTAAACAAGAATTTTACCTTGTTTACTTACCAACAAGGTAAAATACTCAATGATTAGTATCCAATAAAATTAACAGGTGCAGAAAAAATAAGAAAAATATGTCTCATTAAAAGAAAAATATCAACTAATTGAAAGTAACTCGGAAAAAATAAGGAAATTATTAGACAGGACAGTAAAACATTTACTATAACTGAACTCCATACGTTCAAGAAGCTAGAAGAAAGAATATGCTAAGTTCATTTTAGGAACTTTTAAAAATGCAAAGTACAATGTCTACATTGAAAATACACTGTGGCCGGGTGTGGTGGCTCACACCTGTAATCCCAGTACTTTGGGAAGGTGAGGCAGGTGGATCACCTGAGGTCAGGAGTTCGAGACCAGCCTAGTCAACATGGTGAAACCCTGTCTCTGCTTAAATAAATAAATAAATAAATAAAATAAAATAAAAAGAATAGCTGGGCATGGTGGCAGGCACCTGTAATCCCAGCTGCTCGGGAGGCTGAGGCAGGAGAATTACCTGGACCCAGAAGGTGGAGGTTGCAGTGAGTTGAGACCATGCCATTGCACTCCAGCTTGGGGGACAAAAGTAAGACTTCATCTCCAAAGAAAAAAAAAAAAGAAAATAAACTGTGTGGAGCTAACAGCAGATTAGACATTGCAGAAAAACAGATTCGCCAGTTTGAAGACGCATCAATAGCAATTGTCCAAAGTGAAATACAGAGAAAAAAGACTGTTGAACAAACAAATAGAGCATTTGGATACTGCAGAACAACTTCAAATTGTCTAATAGAGATTAGTTGGAGTCCCTGAACGGTGAGGGCTGGGGTCAGGGATGTCACAGTGAATGCAGAAAAAATTCTATGAAAAAATGATTGAAATTTTCCAAATTTTATAAAAACTATAAATCCATAGATCAAAGAAACTTAATAAACTTCAAGCAGAATAAACATGAGAAAACTACACTGGGGCATCACAACCAAATGGATTAAAACCACCGTTAAAGCGAACCTTGTAAAATGGGTCAGCTTTGGAGCTGACCAACAGGTCATAAGGAGTTCCTCATTAGTGCAGAATTGCAGTGCAACTGTTAAACTTTGACCTGTGGTAAATTACAACAAGATAATAATGGAAGAGAATGCACCAACAGGTACAACAACTCAGGCCTATGAGAGGTTTTGAGAAATAGTAATTATAAGGATTAAGAAACTGGATGGCTGTTGCCACTCTAAAAGTATGAGATATAGTTATAATAACTGATTTCTTGCTCTTATCTATTAACTAACATGTGTCATTTCTGGGTCAGGTTCAGTTGAATTATCTTTCCTCCTAATGGGACATGTTTTCCTCATTTGCTCTTATTTTTTATTACCTACAAGACATGTGGCATTTTACCTTCTTGGGTGCTTGTACCATCTGTTATGCCTATTAATTTTTCTTTATTTTCATGTAATTGTGTTTTATCTGGAGGTTTAGTTTATCTGAAGGTTAATTTTATGACTTGTGTATTTCTAAAAAGATGACTAAGATTTGGTTTTTATCCCCAAAGAACTCATAATCTTGTGGGTTATGAACCTGCAAGGAACTAGGACTGATATTTACAAAATGACACAATGAATTCTATAGAATAACTGTCAATCCTGATGAAGGACATCAAAGGGGTCATATAGCACATTATGACTGGAAAGAAATCTCTAGCTGAGATTAGACACGTGAGCATAAGCACAAGACAGAAAAATGAAGAGAGGATTGGAGTGACATTTCAGATCTGGATCATGAAGCAGTCCTGGGTGACTTGTGGCAGCAAGAAGTTCTAGATAGTGAAAGGTGATGTTTTGAGGTTTTCAGCACGAGAACGAGAGCAGATGAAAGAACACTAGACAAACTTCCCCATTTTCTCACTTATGCAATATGTCACCAAGTTAATTTAGAAGATTCTATTTAGGCAGTATACAGGTAGATTCTAATTGTAGCAGTGAGTTTACTGGCATTTAGACTTGAGTTTCATCTTAGCTCCATTATTTGTAAGGTCTATGATAATAGGCAAGCTATTTAGACTCTCTGACCTTGGTTTTACTCATCTAAACAATGGTTGTAGCCGGGCGCGGTGGCTCACGCCTGTAATCCCAGCACTTTGGGAGGCTGAGGCGGGCAGATCATGCAGTCAGGAGATCGAGACCATCCTGGCTAACATTGTGAAACCCCGTGTCTACTAAAAATACAAAAAAAATTAGCTGGGTGTGGTGGCGGGCGCCTGTAGTCCCAGCTACTTGGGAGGCTGAGGTAGGAGAATGGCGTGAACCCGGGAGGCGGAGCTTGCAGTGAGCCGAGATGGCGCCACTGCACTCCAGCCTGGGTGACAGAGCGAGACTGTCTCAATAAACAAAACAAAACAAAACAAACAAACAAAAAAATGGTTGTAAACTTCATTCCTCATCTGATTACTGTGACAATTGAGATGCATATTTTAAACAAAAATGAAACAACATAAGACTTAACATAATCATTCTTATATGAGACACCATTAGGTAGTCTGTATAAAGGTTCAAAAATAGCTTGGCATAAACCGAAGCTGCAAAGAAGAGACTAACAGAATTTTGTGTTGAGATGATCTATAAAGATTTCAAATAATTCCAAAAACTTTAAAAGGATAGAAAATTAATTTGAAGTATAATTTTAAAACATGAGAATTAAAAGAAAAGATAGAGCTTCATGATTATCATAAGGTATACTAGTCTCCCCAAAGAATCTTCACCTCCTATACCTTGTGAAGGTTGTTAGAAGCCATTCTGTTTTTTAACTTAATTGCTAGTAATAATTTACATTTATGAAGCTTATTCAATTTTCCACATATTTAAATCTCGTATCTTACACATGCTATTTATACAAAAAAGGTAGCATTTAAAATATATTCTAGTGTTTAAAATGCAGACAAAGTTAATCAGTAGCATGGAGTTGGAGAAAAGTTAGATTTTTTTTTTTTTTTTTTTTTTCATAAAAGCGTTGATTGGCCGTGGGCACGGTGGCTCACGCCTGTAATCCCAGCACTTTGGGAGGCCGAGGCGGGTGGATCATGAGGTCAGGAGATTGAGACCATCCTAGCTAACACAGTGAAATCCCGTCTCTACTAAAAATACAAAAAATTAGCCGGGCGAGGTGGCGGGCGCCTGTAGTCCCAGCTACTCGGGAGGCTGAGGCAGGAGAATGGAGTGAACCCGGGAGGCAGAGCTTGCAGTGAGCCGAGATTGCGCCACTGCACTCCAGCCTTGGTGACAGAGCGACACTCTGTCTCAAAAACAAACAAACAAACAAAAACAAGCGTTGATTTTGGAAATATGCAAGTATAAGGACAAGTATAAAAAAAACTCTAATCCTAACTTCCAGAAATAATCACTGACAATATTTTGATGTTACAGAGGCTTCCCATTATACACACAATTATTTTATAAATTTAGATTATATTATTTGACTTTTTTCACTTAAATAAATTGTTGTTAACATTTACTAAGGTCATTTAATTGTTTTCTACAAGATAAAAATTTTAATAGCTGTGTAGTAAGCCATAACATGGATATAATTAGCCATTGCCCTCTTACTGGACTTTTATGTTATTCCTATATTTAAGTATTGTGAATGGAAATAGAGTACAGGACAGATGAACAGGAATGGAGAAGTGGAGGCCTGGACTGGCTTTGCATGAGTCATTTCATCTTTTCAAGTTCTAGTTTCCTTACTGAGAAAATTGTCAGGTAAGCTGGGTATGGTGGCTCATGCCTGTAATTTCAGCACTTTGGGAGCTGAAGCAGGAAGATCACTTGAACCCAAGAGGTGGAGGCTGCAGTGAGCTATGGTTGTGCCGTGGCACTCCAGCCTGGGTGACAGAGCCAGACCTTGTCTCAAAAAAGAAAATATATATATATATATAATTGTCAGATGAACTAGATGATGTTCCAGATCCTCGTTAGTGCTAGTATAGACACCAGCACTTCCAGGATTAAGGAATACTTTAGTGAGGAACGTCTTGAGTAGGGCATCACTATGGAAAACTCAACAATTAGAGGGTAGTGTAAATACATATGCATGGTGGGCTGCTTGCGGAATTAAAACAGCAAGAAGTGAGCAGTGGCAGAAGCCTGGGAAACGAAGTGGAAAGGAATCATAGTATCTCTGATTCTGCCAATCCTTTCCCCTGTAAAAAGGGGAACACTTAAAAGGATTGACATCCAACCTTGTCATCCCTCTTGACACGAGGCATGTGTTGGTCACTCAGAGAATGATGCTTTCAAATGTGATTAGGTGTTTTACACTGTTTGCATTTGAGCATATTTTCAACTTCATACCCAAGTTTAAAACATAGTTTTAAAATATGCATTAATTTAAAGGCAACACATTTAAGATAAGTTTGCTTTATCAAGGAGTCTGAAAAATGGAGCTAAAGTTAAAGACCATAAGAGGAACAAGAGCATTGGATAACGAAAGCTTCATCTAATAAACAGACTTATCCATTCTTTGGTTTAACACAAATTTATTGAACATCTGCTATGTTCAAAGTCCAATTCCAGGGTCTGGAAGGGTTCAAAACAGACAAAACCCTAGTCCTTGTGAACTTACATTCTAGTACAGGGAGAAAGATTATAAACACATAATAAGTATGTTGTTATAGTATGTCAAAAGTGGGTAAATACTGGATAGGAAAGGGAAGTAGGGTAGAAAAAATAGGAAATGGAAAAACTGAGGAGGAAATTGCTATAATTGCATCAAGGGCATGGGAATGGCCACTCTGATAATGGGACATTTGAAGAGAGATTTGAAGCGTGTAAGAGAGCAAGCCTCCCGTACCTCTGAAGGTAAGAGCATTCTGGGCAAGGCCAGTAGCAAGTGAAATTTTGAGATAGGAAGATACATGGTGTGTTCTGTGTCTCCATGAGAAGAACAAACAGAGCAAGGGGAAAAGTAGTAAAAGATGAATTTGGAGAGGCAGCAGGATGCAGATCCTATACCTCCCTATCAGGAACATGGCCTTTATTCTGAATCAGATGAAAGCAATTAGAGAATTTGGGGCAAAGAAGTGACATGATCTGACTTAGGCTTTAAAATGGTATTTCTGGATGATTTGTTGAAAATGGACATAGATGGCTGCTCAGGATGAGAACGGCAGAAGCTACAGAAAGCAAGTTAAAATGCTATTGTCGTAATTCAGAGAAATGCAATGTTGGCTGTACTAGGGTAAAAGTATAGGAGAATGAGGACTGGTCTGATTCTTGGTGTATTCGAAGGTATAGCTAATAGGATTTGCTGACAGATTGAATGTGAGGTATGAGATAAAATGAGATAAAAGAGGAGTCAGGGTGACAGCAAGGATTTTGGCCTGAGCAACTGAAAGTATGTAATTGCCATCCACTGAAATGAGAGACTTTGAAAGCACAGGCTATGACAGAAAATGAGTTTAGATTTCAACATTTTAGTTTTGAGATGCCTGTTAGTAACCCAAGCAGAGAGCTCATGAACATAGTTGGATATATGAGTCTGGAGTTCAGGGCATAGATCTGAGCTAGAGATGGAAATTTGGGTAGTATCATTGTAAATTAAATTCCCTAAATAACTTTACCCATGCTATAAAATATATTTTTAATTTTATAAGAACTTGGGGGGAAAATTCAAGTCAGAAAATGATTAATAAAGATTTCTGCTTAATTTCTTCATGCAAGTAAAGTCACTGTGATTATTATTTTAAGTCAATCCAATGCTGCTTAGATGAAATTACACTTTAGAACAATGTCTTTTATTGCTTTAGATGATTACTCTAGCTTATTAAAAACATTGCTCTAATATTCTCCCTCTACACAGAGCAACTGTTAAATGAAATTTGTCCTCAAAAGGAGGAAGGTTTCACAAGCAATTATTAGAGTTTCGACTTACGATCTCATTTCATCTAGGACCTCATTAAAAAGAAGGGAAAAAGAAAATAGAAGTTCAAAAGGTGAAGTGACTTGCCCAAAGTGGTACAACTAGTGGACTTATTAATTATTTAATTCAGCAGTTATTTACTGAGTACTATGTGCTGGGTCACATTCTAAATGTTGGAAATAAAACAGTTCCAATAAAGACTGCCACATGGAATTTACAATCGCTTTAAAAGAGGGGATACTAGAAATAAAAAACCACGCAAATGTATAATATGACAGTTGATAAGTGTCACGAAGAAAAATAAATCAGGATAAAGGTAGGGTGATAGGTAATTTATTGTCTAAATAGGGATATGTTTCTAGAACAAAAGGAGCTGAAAACTAGACGGGATGGCAGGTCAGCAGGCGTAAGCTGGAACATTCTGTACAAACTTAAACGTAAGGTCACCCAGATAAATGGGTGCCTCACCTCATTGCAAGATCCAATCAGATCATGCCTCATTAACCTAGGCTTATAAATCAACCCCAGCCTCCAGCTTAAGGAAATAGATTTGAGCATTTCCTCCTGTCTCCTTGCTAATCAACTTGGAATAAAGCTTTTCTTTTCTCAAAAGTCGGTGCCATTGTATTAGTCTCTATGGGCATTGATTGCTCTGTAACAGCCCTTTGGAGCCCACCTACATGAAAAGTCGTCCCTTCCCATATGCAGGGTTCACATCTCACAAATACTGTATTTTTGATAAGCAGTTGGTTGAAAACAGTACATGTCTAAGTTGACCTGTGCAATTCAATTCTGTTTTGTTGAAGGATCAACTGTATTTAGAACCTTACCGTAGTAAAGTTTGTCTGTTTCTAGTGATAACAGAAGAATGCCAAGAATTTAAATATTTTGACATTAAACTTCTATGTTCTCATCGATACGTTTTTAAAATAGATAAAAAAAAAAGCANAAAAAAAAAAAAATTCTGAAAGACAGCAGCAAGCTTAGTCACCCTAAAAGGTTTCTTAGTTTCAATAAACTATAAATAGAAATATCTTTATCTGCATGTTTAGTTTTGGGATTAGGTGCCTGAATATTTCTATCAATATTTGGTCACAATGAATCAGTGATATAAAATTGCATTGGTTTGTCACTGTTAGCTAGTTGGATTTTATCTCAGATCTTAGGGTTGAGTTACATGTAAACATGTGCTTCTGTGGGTTGATTAAACAAGTTTTTCAATCAAGTTCACTGAGAAACAGAGTTAGGAAACCTGTTTTCTGGGGGAAGCTTTGAGAAAAAACTACTAGCTGTGTTATTTTGAGCGAGTTGTCAACACATTTGCCTCAATATATGACTCAAGAAAAAAAATAACTATTCTTGTCCTGTTTACATGGAAGGATTGTTCTTCAAAATAAAGGCTCATATATACAAGGGATATTTATGGAGAAGGCTTTTTAAGCTAAAATAATTGTATTGTCATTCTTAATAATTTTGCTGTTAGTAATTTTGTGTTTTTTCTGTCAATTTTGAAAATTATTTTATTACACTTTTCTGAGGTCCAAAGTTGATCATTTGGTCAATTATGGTGTCTGCTTACTTTATTTATAAGGTCTCCGAAGTTAGCTGATACTTAGTTGGAACATAAACCATGGCAGAACAATTGGGGAGAGATGATAAAAGATAATTATACAGATGTTGAAATAGAGATCACAAGACTGACAGAACAGACTCTGTGTGGCAATAAGATACCAAACTATAAACAAGACCCAAGGCCAGACCAGGCAAGGGTTAGGTCACACACTCCTACTCTTAATAAAGTATGCTCTGGCCGGGTGTGGCGGCACACGCCTGTAATCCCAGCACTTTGGGAGGCCTAGGTGGGCGGATCACGAGGCCCAGAGTTTGAGACTGGCCTGGTCAACATGATGAAACCCCGTTTCTGTTATCTATAACACCTAGCTTTTAACAAAACTTAACATAAGCTTTATGTGAAATGCACATTTTGATTAGCTATTGCTCTATCACAAAGCAACCAAAAGTTAATAGCTTAAAGCAATCATTTTATTATTCCCCACAATTCTGTGTGTTGACTGGAATCACCTGGGGAGTTTTAGTCCTGTGATGCCACGTGGGACCACAGTAAGCATCTGGAAGTATCTGGAGGCTCTATTTGGCTGAATATCCCAGATGGCTCACTCACATGACTGTCTGTTGATTCTGGACAAAGGTTGGGGGTTCTTGGTGGGGCTCGTGTCCACAGCACCTACACATGCTCTCACAGCTTGACAGCAGGGTATCCAGAGGGCAGAAGCAAAGGTTGCCAGTCAGTCTCCTAAATGGCTAAACCTAGAACTGACACAGTGCCACTTTTGCTGCAATTTATTGCTTAAGCAGTCACAGGGCCAAATTAGATTCTAGCTAAAAGAAAATAAATATCACTTCCCAAAAAGGAGAGTTAAAATAAATTGTGGTCATCTTTAATCCACTGCTATGGACTTAATTATGTCCTCAACAAAATTCGTATGAAATCCTAACTCCTAATTTTACGGCATTTGGGGATGGCACCTTTGGGAGGCAGTTAGGTTTAGATGAGGTCATAGGGTGGGGCCCTCATGATGTGATTAGTGCCTTTATAAGAAGAAACACCAGAATGGGCACTCTTTCTCTCCCTTCCATGTGAGGACAGAGTGAGGACCCAGCAAGAAGATAATCATCTGCAAGCCAAGAATAGGGCTCTCACCAGAATCCTATAATGCTGGCACCCTGATATTCGACTTTCTAGCTTCCATAAATATGAGAAATAAATGTCTAGGCCACCCAGTCTATAGTATTTTGTTATCTTGAACTGACTAATACACCCTCCAAATTTTTTATCAATAAACAAAGCTATAGATTTCATACAAATCACTTTTGGGAAAAATATAGTTTATGTCTTTAATTTCTTCAATGTTTACCTCAATAACAAATGACAAATGATTCCACAGGTATGATTGGATTGTAAGAAATCCACATTCCATGCTTTTCTTTAATGGTAATTATTTACTTCTTTCTGTAGGGTACAACTTTAAAAGTAAAACTTTACCAATCATATTTGTTCCTTCATGACAGGTTTTTGTTTTTGTTTTTTTTTCCCCATTTACTTATGTGAAATTAAAGTCAGAGCTGCCTGAATTTCTTTTGAATCATAAAGCAACACCTCTCTACCACCAGGTCATGTTTTTCTCTCCAATCATCAGCTACATCCCACACAGAGCATTAAATGTGAACCAGAATGACCTCTTTCATTATTTATTCCCAATTTCTAGCCTCTGCATGGTAAAATTATAACTGAGTGGGAAGCAATTTCTGCTCAGTTCAAGAATCTGTTGAAGTCATTCAAGTAACTTACCCATAGCAACAGAAAGAAGCTACATGTAATATTTGCAGTTTAATACTGAGCTCTGCAAATTGCAAATTAATAGTAATAACAATACCTTTTCTTCCATAAAGATGAGTGGTTCAAGACTCAGAACAGGTATATTCCTAGATGAGCCAAATTTATTTTTCACATATTATGAGAGTTCATTTCACATCCTACTCAAAGAAGATGATTTCAGAATATTTTTAGTAGAATTCTAGGAGATGTAGATTGGTGCCGTTAAGTAAATGTTTATTGCTAATATTTTCTTGCATTCCCATTTCACATTATTATTTGAAAAAATCGTATCCTTAAACTATGAACCTGGAAATGGATCAATGAATAATATGTTTTAAGATAATAAAATTTTCTCTTAATTTTATCTGTATTTCAGTTAACATTGGTTTTCAACAAAATGAGCATTTTCCCTGGAGTTGATCAAATAATGTTATAATAAATATCATGTGAAAAATGTAGGCACTGTTAGGCATATTAGCTCAGTTACCTCATCAGTAATTTTTAGCCAACTAATTGCATCATCTGCAAGCAATTATTGATTATTAACATATCTCATGTTACTTAATAATTAAGTTTTTTTTTTTTTGTCTTCATTCACATTCCCTTTTCACACACAGTATCTTCTTTCCTACTCTGCTTTAACATCTCTTACATGTTCAGAACTGGCAGTCCTAAATCTCTTTTAAGTCATATTTCTTTTCCACTAAAGAGAAGTGATATTATCACTTTATCACTTCTCTTTCCTCACTGGTTTTCTGCTTCTAGCAAGTAAATATTATTTTACTCAGTACTATAATTACTTTCTGCATGTAAGAAGTGTTAACAAAATGCTGAACTTTTCATAGCCTCCAACATACTTGTTTTATTGTCAACGATAATTTCATGTCGCTTTTCTTTACAGTTTTCTGTTCTCTAAATATGTCTTCAGTCCTTTCAACATGTTGATTTCTTGATGAGACCCAGAAATCTCTCTGCTAGTAAGTGAAACAGAAGGATTACTGAATTTATTATTAATATGCCATGCTGTCAAACATTGTTCCTGCATGTCCAAATGCCTGAAATACGAGACTCAGAGTAGTATGCTTAACATCACAAATATATATTTTAAAGTTTTGCAAAGCAGAATATAAGTCAAGGAAAAATTACTTTTCAGTAGTGTCTTCTAAAAGGAATATTTATAGTATTCTCTCATGGTAGTTTGTATTTCGGTGGGATCAGTGGTGATATCCCATTTGTCACTTTTTATTGTGTCTATTTGATTCTTCTCTATTTTCTTCTTTATTAGTCTAGCTAGCAGTCTATCTATTTTGTCATTTTTTTCAAAAAACCAGCTCCTGGGTTCATTGACTTTTTGAAGGTTTTTTCGTGTCTCTATCTCCTTCAGTTCTGCTCTGATCTTAGTTACTTCTTGTTTTCTGCTAGCCTTACAATTTGTTTGCTCTTGCTTCTCCAGTTCTTTTAATTGTGATGTTAGGGTGTCTATTTTAGATATTTCCCCCTTTCTTCTATGGGCATTCAGAGTGAACAGGCAACCTACAGAATGGGAGAAAATTTTTGCAATCTATCCATGCATCCTGAATCTACAAAGAACTCCAACAAATTTACAAGAAAAAAACAAACAACCCCATCAAAAAGTGGGTGAAGGATATGAACAGACACTTCTCAAAAGAAGACATTTATGTGGCCAAAAATATGAAAAAAAGCTCATCATCACTGGGCATTAGAGAAATGCAAATCAAAACCACAATGAGATACCATCTCATGCCAGTTAGAATGGCAATCATTAAAAGTCAGGAAACAGCAGATGCTGGAGAGGATGTGGAGAAATAGGAACACTTTTACACTGTTGGTGGGAGTGTAAATTCATTCAACGACAGTGGAAGACAGTGTGGCGATTCCTCAAGGATCTAGAACCAGAAATACCATTTGACCCAACAATCTCATTACTGGATATATAACCAAAGGATTATAAATCGATTGGCTTACTAAAAGACACATGCACACGTAAGTTTATTGCGAGGTGACTAGGTTCGACGAGAGTAACAAAGACTTGCCGAACCAACCCAAATGCCCATCAGATGATAGACTGGATAAAGAAAATGTGGCACATATACACCATGGAATACTATGCAACTATAAAAAGAATGAGTTCATGTCCTTTGCAAGCACATGGATGAAGCTGGAAACCATCATTCTCAGCAAACTAACACAGGAACAGAAAACCAAACCCCGCTTGTTCTCACTCATAAGTGGGAGCTGAACAATGAGAACACATGGGCACAGGGAAGGGAACATCACACATCAGGCCCTGTTGTGGGGTGGGAGGCT
Source organism: Rhinopithecus bieti (assembly GCF_001698545.2). NCBI lineage: Eukaryota > Metazoa > Chordata > Mammalia > Primates > Cercopithecidae > Rhinopithecus > Rhinopithecus bieti. The sequence goes on from NW_016806811.1 coordinate 2,114,942, forward strand.
AGTGGAGGGATACCATTAGGAGAAATGCCTAGTGTAGATGATGGGTGGATGGGTGCAACAAATCACCATGACAGGTGTACACCTACGTAAAAAACCGGTATGTTCTGCACATGTATCCCCGAACTTAAAGTATAACAATAAATAAATAAATAAAAGGATGTTTTGCTATAATGCATAGCTTAAAAACTTAAAAAAATGATCTTCTTGAATTACTGAAAATGGTGGAATCTCATAGCAGTCTTCAGATTATCCTTTAAATTCTGTTTCCATAGACTCAAAACTAGACCAATAGTCTTGTTAGAGATGTAACATGGCATTCTAGCTAAGACTTTGGTTGAGAAGTTTAATTAATAAAAAAAGTGTTATGAATACTTAATTTTTCACCAAAACATTTTTTCTTATTATTTAGATTATTATATCTGGCTTGACGATTATCTATCACAGATGTTCTTTTACAAGATTTTAGAGTCTGTCGTGTTGCTCCTTTGAGAGGCAAAATGAACATTCTCATTTTAATTTACTTAAGATTTCCCAAATGAGACTTTTTTTTGAGATACGCTTGTACTAAATTGAATCAAACAACTAAAATTTAAATTCAGCTTTTAAAGAATAATTGGTTAATGTTATGAACATTAACTAGTTCATTAAATAAGTCTGCAATCATTAGAAATTTGAATTTGTGAAATCACCTCTACTATTAACTATGTTCATTAGAAATTTGAATTTGTGAAATCACCTCTACTATTAACTATGTTCAGATAGGCAAATCATGAGACAAAATAGGTTTTATTTGGCATCAAGCTTATCTAATTTTAAGAGAAGTAACAACACAGAATGTTTACAAAAGCACTGCAATTGTCTTGTAATTCCCAGGTACAGTTTTCAATACCCTCGTCACTCAGTACTCACAAGATCCTAAGAAAGGTGGCTGAGTAAGAACCATCTTGAATAAGCACCATCTTGCCTAAGACAGCCCCTTCAGTTTTGATTCACACTAAGTCATGTGGCCCCTCTTATGTACTTTACATAGGCTCTAACCCAAACTTGAATGAGGCTGCTACATCAATGCTTGTTGTTCCTTACTTCCTGAAGAATATGGACAATGAAGTACAGTTGCTTGATTTAGTGCATTAGTGCTCAGCCTGATTCTGAGTTATCTTGGATCTGGTATAGGCGCACTCCTAAATAATTTCCTGCGTTCGTGTTTTAAGGAGTATTTGACCGGGAATGAAATGCAGTGTCACTAAGGCTGGAAAAAAAGGCTACCACAGAAGTTGTACCTTTGCTTCCAACAATCTAGTTGGTCTTATATTTAATTTTGATAAACTTCATATTAATAATTATTCTGCCTTACAAACAGAATAATCTGCCATTTTTATAAGTACTTATTATTTTTAAAAGAACTGCTTATATCTACTCTCAATGTTTGTATTAACTGTCAATCTATTTCTATATTTGACTAAAGGATATTTACTAACAACTGTTTTGTATATAAAATTGCTTTCACAATAATTAGTTATGAGATATTTTAAAAGATAAAATAGAAGAAAGTATATACTAAAAAAGGAAGCTGAATAAAAACCATAAACATTCTTAACTGTTATATAACCTAACTTTTGTTTATAATCAATGGTTGTTTGCAGAAAATGTAGTTTAGCTTGACAAGTCCTACTTGTTTATTTTGGTTTTGTTGCCTGCGCTTTTGTGTCAAGTTCAAGAAATTATCGCCAACACTAATGTCAACACCCTTTCTCCCTATTTTTTGAGTAGTTTTACAGTGTCATGTCTTCTGTTTAAGTCTCTAATGGATTTTGAGTTGATTTTTTAGAATGATGTAAGGGAAGGGTCCAATTTTATTCTTTTGCATGTGAATATATAGTTTTACCAACACCATGCATTGAAGACACTATCTTTTTTCCATTGTGTGTTCTTGACATCCTTGTCAAAGATTAGTTGACTGTATATGCATAGGTTTATTTCTGGGCTATTAAATAAATTAATTTATTTATTGTTTTAATTGACATTTTGTAACTGCACATATTTATGGGGTATGTGATGTTTTTATACATATTAATGTTGTATAATAATCCATCAGGGTAGTTGGTATATCCATCACCTCCTGCATTTATCATTTCTTTGGGGTGAGAACATTCAAAAGCCTCTCCTTTAACTATTTTGTAATACACACTGTTTCACTGTTAACCATAGTAATGCTACTGAACACTAGAACACCAGAATTTATTTCTATCTAATTACAACTGACAGCACTCCCAATTCTCCCCTCCTCCCTCCTCTCTTCAGTCTCTGGTAACCATTGTTTTCCTCTCTGCCTCTACTATATCAACGTATTATTTTTTAGATTCCACATGTGAGTGATATCATATGATATGTACTACAAGTTCATTCATGTTATTGTAAATGATGAGCTTTTATTATTTGACAGCTGAATAATATTCCATTGTGAGGCCGGGCGCGGTGGCTCAAGCCTGTAATCCCAGCACTTTGGGAGGCCGAGACGGGCGGATCACGAGGTCAGGAGATTGAGACCATCCTGGCTAACACGGTGAAACCCCGTCTCTACTAAAAAATACAAAAATCCAGCCGGGCGAGGTGGCGGGCGCCTGTAGTCCCAGCTACTTGGGAGGCTGAGGCAGGAGAATGGTGTAAACCCGGGAGGCGGAGCTTGCAGTGAGCTGAGATCCGGCCACTGCACTCCAGCCCGGGCTACAGAGCGAGACTCCGTCTCAAAAAAAAAAAAAAAAAAAAAAAAAAAAAAAAAAAAAAAAAAAAAAAAAAAAAAAATTCCATTGTGTATATATACCACATTTTCTGTAACCATTAATCTGTTGTTGGATAGATACAGGTTGATTCCATGTCTTGCTTATTGTAAATACCACTGCAATAAACATGGGAATGCAGTTATCTCTTCTATATACTGATTTCATTTCTTTTAAATACATACCAATTAGTGGGATGGCTGATACGGTTGTTCTTTAATTTCTAAAAGAACCTCAATACTGGTTTCCATAATGGTTTTACTAGCTTACAATCCCACTAGCAGTGTGTAAGGGTTCCTTTTTCGCTGCATCTTCACCCACATTGTTTCCTTTTGTCTTTTTGAAAATAGCCATTGTAATTGGGGTGAGGTTGTATCTCCTCATGGTTTTGATTTAGATCTTTCTGATAATTAGCGATGTTGAACATTTTTTCATATACCTGTTGGCCATTTATATGTCATCTCCAAAATATGTAATAATGTATTCCATTTATTTCTAAAATCAGGTTATTTTGTTGTCATTGTTGTTAAGTTCTTTATATATTCTGGATATTAATCTCTTGTCAGATGTATAGTTGGCAAAGATGTAAGTTGTCTCTTCACTTGATTAATGGATTCATTTTCTATGAAAAATCTTTTCAGTTTGAAGTAATTCAATTTGCCTATTTTTTCTTTTGTTGCCTGTAAGCACAAAAAATGATAGCCAGAAATAACCTTAGCTAAGGAGGTGAATGATATGTACACTGAAAATTATAAAACTTTGATGCAACAAATTGAAGAGGACACAAATAAGTGGAAAGGTACTTCATATTCATGGACTCAAAGAACTAATATTATAAAACAGCCATAGTACACAAAGAGATCTACAGATTTAATGCAATCTCCGTCAAAATACCAATGATATTCTTCACAGAATAGAAATAAAAACAATTTTAATTCATAGAGCGCCCCTAAAAACTTCAAATACCAAAGCAATATTGAGCGAAAAGAACAAAGCTGGAGGCATCGCACTACCTGATTTCAAAATATGGTACAAAGTTCTTGTAATCAAAACAGTTTGGAACTGGCATAAAAACAGACCAATGTAACAGAATACAGAGCCCAGGAATACGTATTATTTAAACATTCTTGGCTGGGCATGGTGGCTCTCACCTGTAATCCCAGAACTGAATCCCACCACCAAAGCAGGTGGATCACTTCAACACAAGAGTTAGAGACCAGCTTGAGCAACATGACGAAACCTTGTCTCTAATAAAAATACAAAAAATTAACCAGGGGTGGTGGCATGTAACTGTAGTCTCAGATACTTGGGAGGCTGAGGCAGGAGGATCATCTGAGCCTGAGAAGTCAAGGCTGCAGCAAGCCATGACTGTTCCACTACACTCCAGTTTAAGCAACAGGAGTGAGATCCTGTCTCAAAAATAAATAAATAAAATAAATATTGTTGACCAACCCAATATCATGAAGTGTTTCACCTAGTTTTCTTCTGGTAGTTTCATATTTTCAAGTTTCTCATTTAAGTTTTTAATTTATTTTGGGTTGATTTTTGTATGTGGTGAGAGATAGAGGTCTAGTCTCTTGCTTCTGCATGTGGATATCCAATTTTACCAACAACGTTTATTGAAGAGACTGCCTTTTCCCTAATGTGTGCTCTTGGCACCTTTGTGAAAAATGACTTGGCTATAGGTGCATACATTTGTTTCTGAGGTCTCCATTCACTTCCATTGGCCTATTTTTCTGTTTTTATTCCAGTACCCTACTGTTTTGGTTACTATAGCTTTGACATATAGTTTGAAGTCAAGTAGTGTGATGCCTCCAGCTTTATTCTTTTTTCTCAGTATTTCTTGGATATTTAGAGTTTAATGGTTCCATGTGAATTTTAGGATTTTTTTTTCTATTTCTGTGAAGAATGTCATTGGTATTTTGATGGAGATTACATTAAATCTGTAGATTTATTTGGCTAGTATGGGCATATTAACAATGTTAATTCTTTCAATCCATCAGTTTGGGATATCTTTCCATTTATTTGTGTCCTCTTCAGTTTCTTTCATCAAAATTTTATAGTTTTCACCTCCTTCGTTGAGTTTATTCCTAGCTATCTTATTTATAGGTATTATAAATATAATTATCTTTTTTATTCCTTTTCAAATAACTCACTATTAGCATATAGAAACACTATTAATGTTTTAAAATTCTTTTAATTAAAAAAAATTCTGTGGGGATGGGGTATTGCTATGCTGCCCAAGCTAGTCTCAAATTCCTGGCCTCAAGTGATCCTCCCGCCTTGGCCTCACAAAGTGCTGGGATTACAGGAATAAGCCGCTGCACCTGGCTAATAATTTTTAAATCCTGATTTTGTATACTATAGCTTTACTAAATTCGTTTATTAGTTTTAACAGTTTTTGGTGGATTCCTTAGAGTTTTCTGCATTTAAGATAGCGTAATCTGCAAACAGGGACAATTTGACTTCCTCATTTTCAATTTGGATGCCTTTATTTCTTTCTCTTGCCTGACTGCTCTGGCTAGAACTTCCATTAATATGTTTAATAAAAGTGGTAAAAGTGGGCATTCTTTTGTTCCTCATCCTAGAGAAAAAGCTTTCAGTTTTTTCCTGTTCAGTGTAATGTTAGTTGTGGGTTTGTCATATATGGCATTTATTGTGTTGAGTTACATACCATCTATACCTAATTTGTTAAGAGTTTTTATAATGAAGAGACTTTGAATTTTGTCAGATGCTTTTTTTTTCATGTATTGAATTGATCATATGGTTTTGGTCTTTCTGTTAATGTGGTATATCATATTTATTGATTTGTATGTATTCAAACATCCCTGCATCTCTGGAATGAATTCCATTTGATCATAGTAAATGATCTTTTTTTTTTTTCTTTTTTTTAACTTTTATTTTAGGCTCAGGGGTACATGTGCAGGTTTGTTATACAGGTAAACTGCATGTCACAGGGGTTTGGTGAACAGATAATTTTGTCATCCAGGTAATAAACATAGCACCCAATAGGTATTTTCTGATCCTCTCATTCCTCCCAC
>NW_016806811.1:2123922-2158658 GCF_001698545.2 Rhinopithecus bieti
CAGCCCCTAGTGGGGGATGTCTCCCAGTTAGGCTACTCAGGGATCAGGGACCCACTTGAGCAGGCAGTCTGTCCGTTCTCAGATCTCAACCTCCGCCTTGGGAGATCCACTGCTCTCTTCAAAGCTGTCAGACAGAGTCATTTGCGTCTGCAGAGGTTTCTGCTGCTTTGTTGCTGTTGTTGTTGTTGTTTAGCTGCGCTGTCCCTAGAGGTGGAGTCTACAGAGACAGGCAGGCCTCTTTGAGCTGCTGTGAGCTCCACCCAGTTCGAGCTTCCCAGCAGCTTTGTTTACCTACTTAAGCCTCAGCAATGGCAGGCGCCCCTCCCCCAGCCTTGCTGCTGTCTTGCCGTTAGATTGCAGATTGCTGTGCTAGCAATGAGGGAGGCTCCGTGGGCGTGGGACCCTCCCGGCCAGGTGTGGGATAAAAACTCTTGGCGTGCCCGTTTGCTAAGACCCTTGGTAAAGCGCAGTATTGGGGAGGGAGTTACCCGATTTTCCAGGTGTTGTGTGTCTCAGTTCCCCTGGCTAGGAAAAGGGATTCCCTTCCCTCTTGCACTTCCCAGCTGAGGCAATGCCTCGCCCTGCTTCAGCTTTTGCTGGTCGGGCTGCAGCAGCTGACCAGCACCGATTGTCCAGCACTCCCTAGTGAGATGTACCCAGTACCTCAGTTGAAAATGCAGAAATCACTTGTCTTTTGTGTCACTGGCGCTGGGAGCTGCAGACTGGAGCTGTTCCTATTTGGCCATCTTGCTCTGCCCTCCGTAAATGATCTTTTTAATGTACTGTTATATTCAATTTGCTAAGTCTTATCCAGAATTTTTGCATCTATGTTCATCAGGGATATTGGCCTGTAGGTTTTCTTTTCATTGTGTCCTCGTCCGGTTTTGAAATAAAGTTAATTCTGACCTCATAAAATATGTTTGGAAATATTCCCTCCTCTTAAATAATCTGGAATAGTTTGAGAAGAATGGATATTAGTTCTCTTTTAAATGTTTGATATAATTCAGCTGTGAAGCTATTAAGTCCTGGACTTTTCTTTGATGGAAGGCTTTTTATTAATGATTCAGTTTCCTTAAGCATTATTGCTTTGTTCAGATTTTGTATTTCTTCATAATTTAATCTTGGTAGTCTGTATGTGTCCAGGAATTTGTTCGTTTCTTCTATGTTATCAAATTTGTTGGTGTATAGTATTATATAAGTCTCTTATGATCCTCTGTATTTCTGTGCCATCAGTTGTAATGTCTCCTTTTTATCTCTGACTTTATTTGAGTTTCTCTCTCTTTTTTTTTAGTCTAGGTAAATGTTTGTCAATTGCTTTATCTTTTCAAAAAAAGAAAACTAACTCCTTATTTCATTGATGTTTGAATTGGTTTTTTGTCTCTATTTTATTTCTTCTCTGAGCCTTTTTTTTTTTTTTTTTTTTAAATTCTACCAATGTTGCATTTAGTTTGTTGTTGTTTTCTAGTTTCTTGAGGTGTAATTTTAGGTTGCTTAAAAAATAGATAGATAGATAGATAGATAGATAGATAGATAGATGTAGGCATTTATTGCTGTAAACTTATCTCTTAAAACTGCTTTTGTTGTCTCATAGGTTTTGGTATAATTTGTTTCCATTGTTTTCTGTCTCAAATAAATTTTTAATTTCTCTTTAATTTTTTTCATCAACCCATTGGTTGTTTAGTAGCCATGTTGTTTAATTTCCATGTATTTGTGAATTTTCCAAAATTGTTATTGTTGTTGATTTCTAGCTTTATGTCATTGTGGTCATAAAAGTTATTTGATACAATCTCTATTTTCTTAAACTTGTAATGATTTGCTTTGTGACCTAACATGTTATCTAACATGGAGAATGTTGAGAAAAATGTGTATTCTGCAGCAGTTGGAGGAAATGTTATATAAATGGATGTTAGATCCATTTAATCTAGAGTGTAGTTTAACTCTGACGTTCTGTAGTCGATTTTTTGTCTAGGTGATCTGTCTGTCCATTGTTAAAGTAGGGTCTCAAAGTCCCCTGCTATTATTGTATTGCAATCTATCTCTCCTTTTAGATCTAATAATATTTGCTTTATGTATCTGGATCCTCCAGTATTGAGTGCATATATGTTTTTACAATTGTTATATCCTCTTGTTGAATTGATCCCTTTATGTAAGGTCATTATCCTTATATAATGACCTTGTCTCTTTTTACAGTTTTGACTTCAAGTCTGTTTTATCTTATGAAGGTATGCCTGCCTTTTCTCACTTTTTGTTTACTTTTGCATGGAATGTCTTTTTCCATCCCTTCACTTTAAGTCTTTAATGTTTGTCTTTAATGGTGAAGTAGTCTCCTGAAGCTAGCAAGTATTTGGGTCCTGTTTGTTTTTAATCCATTCAGTCACTCTATATCTTTTAACTGTACAATTTAATTCATTTACCCCAGGTAATTTTTGACAGGTAAGGATTTAACCTGACATTTTAAAAGTTGTTTCCTGGCTGTCTTATAGATGAATTATACCTTCTTTTCTTGTTTAGCTCTCAAGTGTTGTGGTTTTCTGTGCTGCTATGCTTTCTTTCCTCTGTCTGGTTTGTTGCTGTAATTTCTTTCTTTATGATCGCCATGAGGTTAACACAAAGACTCCTGCAGTTATACTAGACTATTTTAAGCTGATCACTGCTTAATTTTTTATCATAAAAATACTCTAGAGTTTTACTACCCCACAATATATATTTTGTTATCTTAATTTATTAAAATTTCCTTAGCCACTAACTGTAACTTGTGTTATTTTTGACCATTTTGACTTTAAACCTTCATACTAGAGGATTGAGAGATTTACACAGCACCATTATATCACTGGTGTATTATCAATTTGATTTATTAATTTACCTTTCATGGTGAATTTTATGCTTTTACGTTTTGTTTTTATTCCTTAACCTGTAACATACTTTCACATGCTTTAATGATAGGAATTATCGTTCTTTAGTTTCCATGTGTAGCACTTCCTTAAGTATTTCTTGAAAGGCCAGTCTATTGGTGATGAATTCCCTCAGATTTACTTGTCTGGGAATGTCTATTTTTCCTCCATTTCTGAAGAATAGCTTTGTTGAATATAATATCTTAGCTGACAGTTTTTTTTTTTTTTTTTAATTTTCAGCACTTTGAATATAACATCCTATTCACTCTTCTGCTGGGTAATCTGCTAATAGTCCAATGAAAATTCCCTTAAAGTTGACTAGACACTTTTATCTTACAGCTTTTAAAATTCTGTCTTTGACTTTTGACAATTTTATTATAATGGGTCTTAGCAGGGTTTTTTTGAAATTGAATTTAATTGGGGACCCTTGAGATTTCTGAATATGAATGTTCATATATCTCTCAATACTTGGAAAGTTTTCAGCTATTATTTCATTAAAAGGTCTTCTGTGACTTTCCCCATCTCTTCTACCTCTGGAAATGCTATCATGCAAAATTTATTTGCATAATGATGTCTCACAAGTCCCATAGGTTTTCTTTATTATTTTTATTTCTACTTCAATTTGTTCCTCTATTTCAAAAGATGGTTTTCAAGTTCAGAAATTCTTTTTTTTTGCTTGATATAGTCTGTTAAAGCTCTCAATTGTATTTTTTTATTTCATTCATTAAATTCTTTGGCCCCAAAATTTCTGTTTGTATCTTTTTTTTAAATGTCTATCTCTGTTGAATTTCTCACTCAGATCATATTTTCCTTATTTTATTGAATTTTTTTGTGTTCTCTTGTAGCTCACTTAGCTTACTTAAAATTATTATTTAGAATTGTTTTTCGGGCATTTGGTAAATGTTGTTTTCTCTGGGGCCTGTTACTTGAGACTTATGTCTTTCTTTGGGAGTTGTCATGTTTCCAAGGTTTTTTATATTTCTTATGCTCCTATGTAGATATCTGCATATCTAGTGGAATAGTCACTCTTATTAATTTTATATAGTAGTTTTCATGGTGAAAACCTTTTTTTTTTTTTTTTTTTTTTTTTGTAGATGGGACTATGAGTGTTGGTTTAATATGGTGTAATGGCTTTGTTTTTGGGTGGATAGTGTGTTTTCCATCCATTTTTCTTCTGCTGTAATCCCTGTCAGCAATGTTTGAAACTGCCTCAGTGGTCTAGGCTGTAGGAATTTTTGATGACAGTAGAGAGGTTTCGCTGGGTAGAGGCTCTGGGCCCATTGTCAGGCTGGTTGCATGTGGGCACAGAAGACTGACTGGCCTTTCATTGGGCTCTCTGGAGAGTTGGTGGCTGCTGCCAGATGCCTGTCAGGCTATGCTTGGGGGCACAAGAGTGTGGCCAACTGGGATGCTGTGTGGTTCTTTCTCCAAACAGGCAAGGCTGCAGCTAGACTCGATGTCAGGCTAGGTATGCATAGGCATGGCAGTGCTGGGAGGCTCTGTGGCAATCTGTTGGGGGGCAGGTCTTCCATAGGCCAGGTACAGGTGCACACATTCTTGGCAGGCCATCTGGCTGTGGGTCATGGGTGTGTATGGACAAAGTAGCTGACCTGCTGTTTAGTGGCTCCCATACTGGGCAGATTTGCCTGTTCCTTCAAGACAGGCAAATGGGTTTGGATACCAGGGTCTGGATTATTCCTTCAGGCCTAGGCTCTGGACAGCTGGGGTCATGGTGCTGCAGGAACCTGTGTAAACATGGTGGAATGATGGTGAGGCCTCAGGGACAGATAAACAATCGGTTGCTAGCAGCTCCTAGAAAAGGGTGCACTTCAGTAATGGGTGCAGTTTTAGGATGGCACCAAGCTATAGAAGCTTAGGTCACAAGGGCGATGAGTGCTCAATGTAGGCTTCTACTCTGAGACAATGTATCTGCCTGAGCTCCTGGTTAATCTGCAAAATGGATTTGGTGCCTGTGAAGATTGGGGGACTTTACTCTAACAAGAAGAGCTGGCATTTGGTGGCAACAGGGGCTGCTGGACACCCATAGCTCAGCTTTTCCCAGTAAGAACTCCCTCCTGACTCTAAGTTGGTTTTGATGGGAGAGACAGTGAGGCAGGGTCAGAAGGCCTCACTCTCCTCTCTCTGGTGCTATCCTGGGCATCTGTGCTCCACAGAAATGTTGATACTCCCCTGGTGCTCTCCAGCATAATTCTTCAGCGAGTCTAGTCAAAATACAGTTGTTTATTTGTTACTTTAGTTTCTTTTTGTGGGAGGGTGAGTCCTGGCTAACTCTAGGTTGCCACCTTGCTGACTTCACTGAGGTTGTTGATTCTGTTCCACTGGTCTATGTGTCTGTCTTTATCCCAGTACCATGCTGTTTCAATTTTGAAATCAGAAAAGATGCTGTCTCCAGCTTTGCTCTCTGATTTCTCAAGATTCCTTTGGCTATTTGGGATGTTTCAGAGTTCCAAATGAATTTTAGGATTGTTATTTCTACCTCTTTAAAAGAAAAAAAAAAGCTATCGTAATTTTGATGGGGATTGCATTGAATCTGTCAATTGCTTTGTGTAGTATGAACATTTTAGCAATATTGTTTCATTCCATGATCATGAGATAGCTTTCCATTTATTGACACCTGCTTAAATTTCTTTCAGCAGTGTTTTTTTTTTAATTTTAAAAAAAATTTTATTATTCTTAAAGTTCTGGAGATACATGTGCAGAATGTGCAGGTTTGTTACATAGGTATACATGTGCCATGGTGGTTTGCTACACCCATCCACACCTCGTCATCTACATTAGGTATTTCTCCTATTGCTATCCCTCTCCTTACCTCCTAATCCCCAACAGGCCCCAGTATGTGATGTTCCCCTCCCTGTGTCCATATGTTCTCATTGTTCAACTCCCAATTATGAGTGACAGCATGCAGTGTTTGGTTTTCTGTTCCTGTGTTAGTTTGTTGAGAATGATGGTTTCCAGCTTCATCCATGTCCCTTCAAAGGACATGAACTCATTCTTTTTTATGGCTGCATAGTATTCCATGACATATATGTGATGCATTTTCGTTATCCAATCTGTCATTGATGGGCATTTGGGTTGGTTCCAAGTCTTTGCTATCCTCCTTTTTTAATATCTGTACTTTTTTTTGGTTTGTTTGCATTGCGCTACTGTGTCCTTTTTCAACTGTTTTAGTTTGTTTTCTACTGCTGCAATAGAATACCACAGACTGGGTAATTTATAAACGATAGAAGTTTATTTGGATCAGAGTTTTAAAGTGTGGGAAACCTATGAGCATGATGAGCATTATCCCATGGCCAAAGGGTGGATGACAGAAGCAAGTGTGTGTGTGTGTGTGTGTGTGTGTGTGTGTGTGTGTGTGAGAGAGAGAGAGAGAGAGAGAGAGAAAGACAGAGAGAAGAGAGAGAAGCATCATCCCATGGCCAAAAGGTAGAAGGCAGAAGTCAGTCAGGGTGTGTGTGTGTGTGCGCGTTTGTGTGGGTGCATGTGTGTGTGTGTGAGAGAAAGAGAGAGAGAGTGAAAGAGAAAAGAAAGAAAGAAAGAAAGAAGAAGAAAGAAAATAAATAAATAAATAAATAAATAAATAAATAAATAAATCAGGACAAACTCTGTTTTATAACAAATTTAGTGTTGCAATAACTAACCCATCCCATGATGATGACAAGCCATCATGAACTAATCACCTCTTAAAGGCCTCACTTACCAATACAGTTACATTGGAAATTAAATTTCAATGTGAATGTTAGAGGAGACATTCAAACTATAGCACCATTCCATATATATAACTTACTGTGTTTTCAATAGTCTATTCTCTTTTGTACTGCTTCTAATTTAACCTTAGTTGTGGTGATATATTTTTCCATTTCAACATTTTTCCTGATCTATAAAAGAAGCAGAGCTGGTGATGGTGGTGTATTCATTCTCTAGGGCTCCTGCAACAAAGTATCAAAACAGAAATGCATTGTCTCAAAGTTCTGGAGGCTAGAAGTCCAAGACAAAGGATGTCAGCAAGACCAGCCTTCCCCAAAAATCTGTAGAAAAATTTATCCTTGCCTTTTCTTAGGTTTTGGTGGTTTGTCAGCAATCTGTGCTCATTGGTTTGTCGCTGAATCACTCTAATCCTCTGTCTTCACATGTTCTCCCTATCTGTGTCTTCAAATAGCTACCTTTTAGTAAGGACATCAGTCATATTGTATTAGCAGGCCAAGCTATGTGAGTATGACCTCATCTTGTCTAATTACATCTGCAACCACCCTATATTCAAAAAAGATCACATTCTGGGGTACAGGGGGTTGGGACTTTCTATTAGCCTGTTTTCGTGTTGCTGAGAAAGACAAGTCCAAGACTGGGTGATTTATAAAGAAATAATGGACCCAATTCCACGTGGCTGGGGAGGCCTCACAATCATGGTGAAAGGCAAAAGGCACCTGTTACATGGCAGCAGGCAGGACAGAATTAAAATCAAATGAAAAGGGTTTCCTCTTATAAAACCATCAGATCTTGTGAGACTTATTCATTACCACAAAAACAGTATGGGGGAAGCCACTCCCATGATTCAATTATCTCCCACAGGGTACCTCCTGCAACACATGGGAATTATGGGAACTACAATTCAAGATGAGCTTTGGGTGGGGGCACAGCCAAACCATATCAGACTTCAACATGTCTTTTAGGGGAACACAATTCAACCCATAACAAGGTGGATCTGCTCTATGCTCCTGATTCTGGCAAATATCTTTTTTAAATAATTGTTTCATTAACAAAGTTCAATCTTGAGAGGTTGTAGGTTTCCAGGAATTTATCAATTTCCTCTAGGTTTTCTAGTTTGTGTGTAGATATACTTACAGTAGTCTCCAATGATCTTTTCTATTTCTATAGTATCAGTTGTAATGTCACTTTTATCATTTCTAATTGTGCTTATTTAAGTCTTCTTTTTGTTCAGTTTAGCTAGTGATCTATCAATTTTGTTTATTATTTCAAAAAACTGAATTTTTGTTTTGATCCTGTGTATTGGTTTTTGTGCTTTTTTTGGTATGCTGAACAGACCAATATTGAAGGTATATAATAATTGCTATAGTTTGAATGTTTGTCATCTCCAAAATTCATGTTGAAACTTAATCCCCAAAGTGTTAGTATTGAGAGATGGGCTTTTAAGAGGTGATTCATGGATTAATGTATTAATGAGTTATCACAGGAGTGGGACTGGTGGTTTATAAGAAGAGGAAGAGAGGCCTGGACTAGCATGCTCAGCTCCCTTGCTATGTGATGTCCTTCACTACCACAGGACCCCACGGAGAGTCCTCGCTAGCAAGAAGACCCGAACCAGATGCAGCCCCTTGACCCTGGACTTCCCAGACTCCAGAATTGTAAGAAATAATTTTTTTTCTTGTAAATTACCCAGTTTGGGGTATTTTGTTATAAGCCAGAAGAAAATGGACTAAGATACAAATTCTGTTTTAGAAATACTGAGTTCCTACATTAAAAGTGACACCTAAAACAAAGGTTAGAGAAGAATTAACCAACCATGACATATTGGATATTTCACTTACAACATGGGGGCTGGGAAGGGAATGAAACATTGCATCTAAGTACTTAACGGGATCTGACTAAAATTTTTTCTCTAACATAAGCAACTTAAATGGGTGACACTTATAGACAACTTCATTTGACAGATGATGTTTCTTTTTACCTTCAAGTTCATGATTAACCTTGATTTTAAAAGAACAAGAGAGCTTTAAACATGTACTTACAAATATGTCATTTAGTAAAGGTTAAAAGACAGACTCTCATTATATGCAGTTCCAAAAATATCACTACTAGAGGTAGTCATTTGGAAGCTTGTCCAACTCATTAATGAGAAAAGAAGGTATTAACTTCTCTTCTTTCTCTATTGATTTTATTTATTGCATGGTGCGTTAAAGGAGAAAATAAACATTTAGTTGTCTTCTCTGAATTGCAAGTACAGCATTTGGGTGCTGATATTTCAGTGGTAGTTCATGTCCATTAATGTCCACAGCTTAGAAGAGAGGTTATCACATCAGACTCTGTCTGCACTCACAAGTCAGGACAGCAATAAATAACAATGAATTAAAGGAGCTTGGTATAGTAATGGATTCCATGTACTCAGAATTCAGCTTAGCTCAGTCCATCTAGAGCTATCTTAAAATATACATGGAATAAATTCATCTTTGGGGACTTTCATTAAGCTGTGAAATACCTGAAAAGTCTGCTACAGAGTGAAGTATTTATTTCATGCTCCCTTTGTAGTAAAAATGTAGAGTGGAAAAAAATGAGTGTTTTAATATATAAATGCATGACAAATATTTGAATATATTAAACTTAGCATTGATTCAGCAATCAGCTTTAGTCTTTTTTGGGGGGAGGGGCCCGGGACAGAGTCTTGCTCTGTCGCCCAGGCCAGAGTGCAGTAGCACGATCTCTGCTCACTGCAACATCTGCCTCCCAGGTTCTGGGTTCAAGAGATTCTCTTGCTTCAGCCTCCTGAGTAGCTGGGACTACACGTGCATGCCACCACGCCTGGCTAATTTTTGTATTTTTAATAGAGATGGGGTTTCACCATGTTGGCCAAGATGGTATCAATCTCCTGACCTCATGATCCACCTGCCTCGGCCTCCCAAAGTGCTTGATTACAGGTGTGAGCCACCACGCCTGGCCCAATCAACCTTAATCTTATACTGAAATGCTTTGTTAAATGTTTGAACATGAGCTGATTTTGGGGTAGCAGTGACCATTACTTGAGTAATGGTCAAGTATAATGACATTATATTACTAAGTATATAATGTCATATACTTAGCATTGTATGTACCTGAGGAGTGACTGACATATGTATCCTGTCATCAAATTTTTATTTTAACCATAACTGCTTTCTGTATAAGGTCAATTACTGTACATATTCTACATTGTTAGCAATGTGTATTGAATTTATCATTAAATCATCATCCTGGTAAACAGGATTGGATAGAAATATTCTCAGGTGGTACCACACAAACAGTCTAGAGTATATATTCAATTTTTAAAGGTGTTATGCTATGAAAAACTGGATTCTACTCCAAGCTATTAAAATTATTCTGAGTTACCAGCACAAGAGTACTGTAGTACTTTATAACACAAAATTTCTATAAGAGAAAAGTTTTTGGAGGTTATCTAAAAGCTTATAATCAAAAAAATAAAGAAATCCGCAGATATTGTTCTTTAACCCCAGAAGACAAATGAAACAGTGTGTTGAATTAAAATTGAAGCAAGAGTCCACCAACATTATTAAAAGACTTTATCTAAAACACTTGCTTTATTCCTTCAAAGTTTTGTAGGCTCCCATGTCACAATTTAACAGCATGACTAATGATATACCAAAGACTCAAAATCAAAGGTTTTATAAAGGGAGGAAAATGGCAGCTATAAATTTACTGTGGTTCAAAAAATTCAGCAAAATAATTATACCATTAGAATATAGCATTATATGTTATCTTGGAGTGAATAGACTCATAATTTATTCAAATTATAATATATAAACACTTAATCCTCTAGGGCATATTTAGCAGTGGAAAGATTGAAAGATAATGGATTTGATTTGGAAAATGCTGATGGGCTTGTGGAAAAATACTAGGTGGTGTTCAAGTGACTTTTCAGAGGCAGCAGATTGAATAACTAATATACAAAAAGTATCAGCAATACTTTATATGTAACTGTAAACTCTATCATCCATACTCATACTTCCTTCTCCTCCTTCCACATATACACATTAGTT
This sequence comes from Rhinopithecus bieti, assembly GCF_001698545.2. Lineage (NCBI taxonomy): Eukaryota > Metazoa > Chordata > Mammalia > Primates > Cercopithecidae > Rhinopithecus > Rhinopithecus bieti. Next base: position 2,134,595 of record NW_016806811.1, read on the forward strand.
GATGAATTAGAAATAAGAAGAATCATACTGTTATATGCTCATTTTTCAAAACAGAAATCTATGTAGAAGAAATGGGTAGCTGATATGATTTTATATGTATATAAAGCCTATTCTTTAAATTGCACAGTTATCTATTCTTAAACAATGACTACAGTGAGCAACAACAAATTCAACCATGCAAATGTAGATGGACATTTTTACTGAGCTGATAATTCCAGCTATTTATCTTAAAGAAGTTAACTGATTATTAAATAAACTGATGTATGCAAAATCGAAAAAGCACAAAATCATTGATGTCATTAAATGTAATAAAATGTAAGATAATTCAAACCAGTTATTTTTATAAAGCATCATGTTCCAAATGGGAATTCTTTTCAGTACAGTGTAGCAAACACAGTGACCAGTGTAAAATGAATTGTCAACTATAATACATTGCCATAATATGTAAACTTTATCTAAAAAGCTAAAGTTGGCCTTGACCAACATTCCCAATTCCAGTCCTCTACAATTGCCATCAGAAATTTGGTATGTATCTTTCCAAATGGCTTATAAAGCCTTTAAATTCTTATACAAGTTTTTATATAAATGTTATTATACTGCTGCATAGTATCTCCTAGTATGGATATGTAATTGCTCACTTTATTTCTCCCCTATACATGAGCATTTAGTTCTTTCTAAGTTTTAGTTTTGCATGAGGTATATACAAGCAATGCTGCAGCGAACAGACTTCTCTATCCTCTTTCTTGTACACACAGACATTTATGTAGGGTTGACAGTAAGGGCAAATACATATAAAAAATAAGAGGCTTAATTCTCTCTGGTGACAATAAGAAAAGAGATTCTCTCAGCTGCCCATCCCAACCCTCACTCACCCTTTTCTGAGAATATCTACATTAAACCTTTCAAGTTCTTTGTCTCTTTGAAATGCATGCACATCTTTTAAAAAACTAAATTACCCTCTCTCTAGCTTTCTCTGGAATCTGGGAGTATCATCTCTTTGAAATGTAGGAAGACAGTGACCCTATCTCCCAGTTTCTATAGGAGGTTAGGAGCCTAACTTTGCTGGGCACCTGGCACCAAGTTGCAAATCTACTACCTGGCATAAAGATATAAGAAGTTGAGTTTTCCTTTAGATAAAGCCAATTGGCTAACACAGATCGTCATCTCAATTACCAAGTGAATTTAAAATGAACTCTATACAAAATAACTGTTATTTGATTAAGCACTAGATTAGCTTGACAACATGTATGTAATGTATTGAATCTGTGTGTCATTAAAAGAGTAAGATTTCCATCTTTGCAGTGTCTTAACAGTATTCCCTGTAGTGCATATCACATTCTGGTTTAGTACTTATTCAATAATAAAAACACTTCCTTTCTATTCTGTCTTTGTGAAGAAGTTTTATGTATTGGAAAGGGATTTTATTTTAAATTCTATTTCCCCATAGTAACAGTTCCTCTTCTTGGCAAGACATACACTAAGAGTGAAAACCGAATAGTAATTTTGCAGGGAATCTTGGTAGAAATTATTAAAATAAATTTAGTCTAATGGTAGATTATGAATACCTATTTTTCTTTTTTTTTTTTCTTTTTTTTCTTTTTTGAGACAGAGTCTCGCTCTGTTGCCCAGGCTGGGGTACAGTGGCAGGATCTCAGCTCACTGCAAGCTCCGCCTCCCGGGTTTAGGCCATTCTCCTGCCTCAGCCTCCAGAGTAGCTGGGACTACAGGCGCCCGCCACCTCGCCCGGCTAGTTTTTTGTATTTTTTAGTAGAGACGGGTTTCACCGTGTTAGCCAGGATGGTCTCGATCTCCTGACCTTGTGATCCGCCCGTCTCGGCCTCCCAAAGTGCTGGGATTACAGGCTTGAGCCACCGCACCCGGCCATGAATACCTATTTTTCTATATATGTTCACGAATATCAGAGATATAATCAACCTTATACATTCTTTGTGAATCTAATAACACCTTACTTTATTGAGTTCTTAAAACGTTTCCTAAGACTTGCCTCTTCTATAAAATACTTGTTTTACATGTTTTATCTCATTTTTCTTAACACCCCTTCTTAGTCCTCACAAAATTAAGTAGGTTACAAATATTTTGTCTGTTGCTTGTTATAATTTTGTTTATATCATCTTGCTATACCAGATATTTTGTTGTAATCAAACATATCTATCTTTTCCGCCTTGCTTCCAGCATGTGATAATTTAGGATTTTCTTAGCCCAATATCAATTTTTTTCCCATCTATGCTAATTTTTTTGTAGCTTTATTTCTTGTTTTTACATTTATGCTATTTTCCATATTTTATCATTTTGGGAAACAGTGAGATAGAAATGTGATTTTTTTATTCCAAATGGCTAGCCAGCTTTAGCAACAATATTTGTAGATTAGTCCAGCCTATCAGAACCCTTTAGCTTCTGTTTTCTTCAGTGGATTGAAGCAAATTTATACTGTCTGTCCATGGTTTAAGATATTCAGGCTTTTTTTTTTTTTTTTTTTTTTTTTTTTTAAGATCAAGTCTTGCACTGTCGCCCAGACTGGAGTGCAGTGGCGTGATCTCGGCTCACTACAAGCTCCAGATATTCAGTCTTTTTAATAACAATGATTTACAAACGGGATTAAAAGTGCTATAATTTAAGAGTGTTCAAGTTTTGAATAATACGATAGATTTCAAACTGAATAACACTGTAACTACTGGTATTTAGGAGGTTTTCCAAAATGAACATCAGATTTTTGTAAAAGCAGATTTCTGAGTCTCATCCCTACACAACTAAGTAAGTCTGAAGTAAGGCTCAGAATTTTTCAGTAAGCAAATTGGATGCTTTTATGTACATATTTCAGGAAACCAAACAACATTTTGAAAAGTCACAGCTTATGATAACAATCACTTTTAGAAACCTTATTGAGTTACATACCTATGCATATATATGTACTTTATAAATATACATATATGTACATATGTATTTTATGTATGTATATATAGTATGTATGCATACACACATAAAATGCATATACGTGTATACACACATGTGTCACATATATGTGTATATACATATTACACAGGTATATGTACACATTACACATATGTATATGTACATATTTATACATATAAATATGTATATACACCATTTATATATACACTTATATGTATATATGTATTGTATATACATATATATACATATTTATATGTACATATGTATAAGTGAGAGGCGACAGTGTGCTGGCAGCCCTTGCTCTCGGCACCTCTTCTCAGCGCCTCCTCAGCCTCTGGCCTCGGCGTCCACTCTGGCGGTGCTTGAGGAGCCCTTCAGCCCGCCACTGCACCGTGGGGGCCCCTCTCTGGGCTGGCTGAGGCCGGAGCCGCCTCCCTCTGCTTGCCTGAGGTGTGGAGGGAGAGGCGCGTTCGGGAACCAGGGCTGCCTGGGCAGGAACCAGGGCTGCGCGCCAGGCTCCCGGGCCGGAGTGAGTTCCAGCGGGTGCGGGCGCGGGTGCCACAGGCCCCGCACACAACAGCCGGCGCCGCCCGCCCAGGACAGTGAGGGGCTTAGCACCGGGGCCAGCAGCTGCGGAGGTTGCGCTGGGTCCCCCAGCTGTGCCCGGCCAGCGCTGCACTCAAATTCTCGCCAGGTTTAGCTGCTTCCCCGTGGGGCGGGGCTTGGGACCTGCAGCCCGCCATGTCTGAGCTCCCCCCCTGCAGTGGGCTCCCACACGGCCTGAGCCTCCCCGACCGCTGCTGCCCCCTGCTCCGTGGCGCCTGGTCCCATCTACAGCCCAAGGGCTGAAGAGTGCAGGCCACGCTAGGGACTGGCAGGCAGCTCCGCCTGCAGCCCTGGTGCAGGATCCACTGGGTGAAGCCAGCTGGAACGCCAGCTGGTTCCTGAACTGGATGGGAACTTGGAGAACTGCTTTCTATATGTCAGCTGGAGGATGGTACTGTGCCACCAAATCAGCCCACTCTGCCTATCTAGGCTAACCTAGTGGGGAGAGCGTTGGATGACTAGCACTTTGTGACTCATGTCTTAGCTCAAGAAAAAAAAAATCGGATTGTAAATGCACCAATTCTCAGCACTCTGTGTCCCTAGCTCAGCGGTCAGTCGCAATCCCGGTACCCACCAATGTCACTCTGTATGCTACGCCCTTAACGCGCGCTAGTGGAGGACTTGGACGAGAGCGTGCAGCTCGTGAGGCTGCTGGCGTGTCTAGCTCAGAGGATGCCGGCTGTGAAAGTGCATCCAATAAGCACTCTGCGGTCTAGCTGGAAGGTTGTGGTTAAGAATACCAGCCAATCGAGGTTTGTAAACGTACCAATCAGTACTCTGTATCTAGCTCAAGGTTTGTAAATGTACCAATTGGTACTCTGTATCTAGCTAACTCTGTATCTAGCTAACTAACACTCTGTGACTCTGTGTCTAGCTCAAGGATTCTAAAGGTACCAATCCACACTCTGTCAAAACGGACCAATCAGCTCTCTGTAAAATGGACCAATCAGCAGGATGTAGGTGGGGCCAGATAAGGGAATAAAAGCAGGCTGCCAGCCAGCCAGCAGCAATCTGTGGGGTCCCCTTTGACACTGTGGAAGCTTAGTTGTTTTGCTCTTTGCAATAAATCTTGCTGCTGCTCACTCTGGGTCCACGTTGCAATTATGAGCTGCAACACTCACTGGCAGGTTTGCAGCTTCACTCCTGAAGCCAGCGAGACCAGGAACCCAAAGTCTGCAGCTTCACTCCTGAAGCCAGCGAGACCATGGGAACCCACAGGGGAAGAAGGAACAACTCTCCAGACCCACTGCCTTTAAGAGCTGTAACACTCACCACGAGGGTCTGTGGTTTCATTCTTGAAGTCAGTGAGACCAAGAACCCACCAATTCCGGACACATAAGTATACATATATGTATACATATACACATATAAAATATAATGTAACTCAATTTATATGTACATATATAAATTACATGATTAGAATATTGGTACATTTTTGATAGCTGAGACACATGCAAACAAAATCCCTTTAATGAGGTATTCTGTGCTACTTGCCTGTGTCTCATCCAGTGTGTGTGTTTTTATGTATATCTGTGTGTGTGTATGTATACATACACACCTGTATGCAACTGATTTTTCAAAGGAAGTCAGAGTATTCTTTTCTTTCTTTTGGCTATTTATGCAGCTCACCCTAAATTCAAATTTTATGTTTAAGTTATAAAAACAAATAGTGGCAAGACTTTAAAAGTAATGTGAAATAGTTTTATTTCTAAACTGTAGGAAACGGTAAATATACAATAAACTATCTCACACGAAAAAGAATCCTAAGTGTTCACAAGAATTTACTTAAGGTATTACCAATGTTAAAATTACCCTGAGAAGTCATTAACAATTGTAAAGATGGGCAATGAGAGTGTAATACTCCTGATTTTGAATGTACTGTTAGGGGAATTTAAGCACAATGGATTTCTTGTAAAATGAAAATTAATATATGAAAAGAAAATTCCAAGCAGACTGCAATCTTTTCAGAAACTACTTAGCATAGGCTTTATATTTCTAACATTTGAGGTTAAGCACCATTTCATACTTAATACCATTGGACTTTGAAATATAAAAAAGGTTGAAAAGTTGTACCTAGAGTAGAAAAAAAGGAATATGAAACATATTTTAGAAAGATAGATTTAATTCAACATTAAAAAAAAAAACAGGTGTTATAAGTCATTAAATGATATATATTACTTAAATCAGGGTCTTTTACTTTTTCACTTCAGAAAATCCGGTGCTATGCAGATATGTAGAATACATATCCAAAGAGGTCAAAAGGGTTTTTTTTCTTACTTAAATATATAGTATATAAACATATACGTGATTTCTAGGCAAAAGTTAGGTTTAATGAAAAGAGAGCTACATTTTATGGTTCATGACAACTATTATTTATTCCCAGAACATAGCTGTCAAAGCAAATGCACTTCTTGCTGTGTTTTTTGGTGTTTTGTTTTGTTTTGATTTTGTAGAGACAAGGTCTCTCTATGTTGCTAGGGCTGGTCTTGAACTCCTGGGCTCAAGAGATTCTCCCTCCTTGACCTCGCAAAGTGTTGGGATTAGATCTTGCCAAGCCTAGGCCTTTGTTTTGTTTCATTCGCAATAAATTAATGAGTCTTTCCCATCCAAGTTCATTTAGTGTATAAAACAAATTTGGTCAAGGTCTCATTTTGCATTAGCTTTGGATTGTGCCACAAAACTCTTAACATTTTCTTTGAAAGAAGTAAGTTTGGACCTTTCTTAAATCAGTAAGTTGGACATTAGGAAGTAAGTCCCTTAAAAGTAAAAGGCAAAAGTGAACAAAGTTTTCTAAGGCAGAAAAGTACATCCCATATTACCTTTCTATTATAGAACTATAGTAATTCAAAAGTAAGACTTCAGTGAAAATATTTATTATTTTCCTTAATTAGCTTAAATGGTAATGCAAATATTGTGAGTCTGCCTTAAGTTTCTTAGATATTATACTTTAAATGTCCCAACCCTTATACAAAACCATACACGACCTAGTGTCTTTCACAATTCATACTATAGAAGCTCAGATTTAATTGTATATGCTTTGAAATACATTCTGTCCTTGACTATTGCTATCACAAACTTGAGAAAGAATTGCAACCATCATATCACATACGCCTTCAGTTATGAACATAAACACACAGGAAAAAGAGAAGAGAGAAAGGACTAGGGAGAGAAAAGAAGAAATGCTCATTTATATAGTTTCCAAGGGGTAGTAACCATATCCAGAAGGAAACATCCATAATACAGATGTGCTGTGAGTACTTTTTCAGTCATTAAGAAGGTCATTTTAATGTATTTAAGAAGAGTGACCACATGCCACACCAGCTATGAATGGTTAAATTATATGTAAGGAAAATAATTTTACACAAAGTTTCAAAAGGTTTGTCTTGTTTTAAGAAAGAGGTTCTCACTCTGTTGCTCAGGCTGGAGTGCCATGGTACAATCATAGCTCACTGTGACCTCAAACTCCTGGGCTCAAGTGATCTTCCTGCCTTACCTTCTTAAAGTGCTGGGATTATAGGCATGAGCCACCATACCTGGCCTTTCCAAAGTTTTGAATAGAAAATTGCTAAAGAGAAACCTCAAGCCTTTGTGGCTAATAGAATCTAAACTCCCCCCTAAAAAGTGAGGATGCAATAAGATGGCAAAAATATAGACTCAAAATGACCATAAGACTGGAGGTAACATTTTATTACCACCCCAGCACTTACATTAAAAGCTACAACTTGGAAGGCTTACCAAATCCTAAGGAACTGTCATATAAAAAGATGTTTAAAAGGATGTAAACATTATCTTCCATATGATGGCGACAATGACAAAAGCCTAATTGTCATCTGTTAAGTTACAGAGCCATTGGCAGGGATACTTCTCCCAAAGTTCCATTTTCAAATGAGTGCAGGCACCCAGTGGTGCTGCCTTTTGAAGTACCACCTGTGGGAAAACTCACAGCTAACATGACATCCGTAACCCATTCTCAGGAACTTCTTCAGAGCTGAGGCACACACAAGAGAAGCAGAAGCCCTATCAACAACACTGGGATTTGCTCTCTGCTCTCAAGGTCTCTTGATCTAGCTTAATTTTGCCCACATCGTTTTCTTCATTAGGAAAGCTTTGGTGGTTTGCAAGAATCTTCTCCACTAGGAACCGGGCAGCTTCCTCTATGTTTATGTTATCCTGTAATGCAGAAAGGAAGAACGGGATTAAATTTTAGGATTAATTCTTAGAGTAAGGCATTAACAGTATGAATGGGACCAGAAAAATTTGTTAGAGGTGGCATTGCAAGTGCACAGATACTTTCCTCTAATACTAAAGTGTGTGCCCACTTAGAGCTGAATGTTAAAGAATAATGTGGTGATGGAAAGAATTCCCTTATTTTTATGAAGGACACCTTTTTTGATGTTCCTATCTTAAACCTTTGCCACTGAGGTTCAATGAGCTATCTCGATAGTTGAAAATGAATTTTTGCTCTGGGCTGCAATTCATATAATGAAGCCATTCCAAATAAAAAAAAATTCCGGCCCTTGAATATCTAATTCAAGCAGTCAGGATACACTGTGAAAAAAAATTGAAAGGGCTCAAACCACATTAAAATATGATAAATGTATCATGTCACTTCTCCATCTCTAAGTACAAATTATTCCTTTTAGTTGTCATGTATAAATTAGCCTGAAACAATGTTGTCAGTGCAACGTCCGCTAAGGACACCCTAAGGAATTATTAGCTGTCACAGCATTTGTGTGACTGAATTATAAGTTATCATTAAACACACGGTAAGTAACACATTGAAAAAACTGTGCTTATTTTTAAAAATATTTAACTGTTCATTTTTAAATAATTTTGGATTTACAAAACATTGCAAAAATAGTGAACATTCCTACCATTCACACATATTTCTCAAATGTTAACATCTTAGATAACCAGAATACAACCATCAAAATCAGGAAATTATACAGTAGTGTAGTATCAGTGTTAGTCTAACAAGCTTACTCAAATTGTGTCAATTATTTCAATGCCCTATTTCAGATGCAGGATCACAGGCTGTACTTCACTGTTGTTGCCCCGGGGTCTCTTTTACTCTGGAACAGTTCCTCAGTCTCCTTGCTTTTCATGACCTTGACACTCTCAGAGAGCACTGACTGGTGAATATACCTCCGTCTGCGATGTTTGATGTTTCCTTATCATTAAATTCAACTTATATATTTTTGGGAGAAATAAAACACAAGTGTTGTACCCTGCACAGTTTATCAGGAAGCACACTGCTTAAAGTTGTTTTTGCCAGGTTTCTCCACAGAAAAGTTATTATTTTTCCCTTTGTACTTAGTGCAAATATGTCAATATCCTGTTTCTCACCACACTTTCCCCCACTAATGTTAGCATCAATTAATTCCTCCCTACAACAGTCATCACTGTGGTGTTTAATGGTGACTTTTTATTTCTGCCATTCCTTCTACATTTATTAGCTGGAATTCTGTTAAAAAGAGGTTCCCTTCTCCCTCATTTATTTATTCCTTTGTTCATTTCTATCATGGATTATTAGTTTACTCTGTAAGTTGAACCAATTACAGAAATTATTTACTTTGTTGCTCAAATTGTCTTACATGTTTGGAGCTTGTATGGCAGTATCCTGTATCTTTGTGACATGTCTCCATCATTTCATGAGCACTTCCTTAGTTTCTCGCACAACAAAATATCACAGGCACATCTTTACTTTCCTTGTCCCACCCGCCCTGAAATCAGGCATTACTCCAGGGATTCCCATTCTTTTTACTGGAGAATGATATTTAAAAACTGAATTTTGAGCACTCGGTAAGTTAATTGGTTCCGTGGTGTCATTGCTTTTAAGCCCTCTCAGCAGGTATGGCTAGTATGGTACACACATGCATCTATATCAACTTCATCTGTTTACCCATATGTGTGTGTACATACATACACCTACACACACTCACATATATATGCAGATACTCTTACACACACACACACACACACACATACACATATGAAACCTGAAGCTCATATTAATGTCTAATCCAATCCAATGCTACAAGGTTCACTGCAGCCTTTTCCCTTATTTGTAAAGCCTTTATCAGACAACAAGGAACCTAAAAGAGCTGTGCTACGTACAGGCACCTTTCACAGCACTGAAACCAGCTTTTAGTTACTTTTGCCTCCACCCCAAGATAAGTGTTAACTTTAATTCAAGTATTGATCTTTTGAATGTCTAAGTGACGTTCAGTCTCAGCTATCCCCATTATAGCAAATAATTATAAAATTCTCTAACTGTATGTGGAAGCAACTGGTTAAAATTCCAATGTCAGTGTAGTCACGTTAATGTAATTCCCATATGTTAACATTATTAAAGTTTTATATTAGAAATCCATTATTTGCCATAAAGGTGAAATGATGAAATGTATTTGCAAAAGTTATCTTTTGCCTGTGCTCCTAGTGAAATTCAGATGACTGCAATTCAAGCAAAAGTCAGATCTGAAGTCAGCTGCTGGCCAGCTCAGAAGTGTACCTACTAGTGACATTTAGGCAGTACTATAAGCCTTAAATCTAAGATTTTTAACCTAAATTTTTTTATTACTGTTATTCTCTTGGAACACCCCTGGTTTACTGCTAAAGAAATTCTACAGAAGCCGCTTCTACTATATTTGTAGGGAAACACAGAGTAAATTTGAAACTTTTAAACAGTGCTTCACCTTTCACCTCTGTGTGTAATCCTATCCATAAATAAAATGAAACCGATGACTTATACAGTCACAAGCTACTAGTCACATGACGTCTTACATCTGGGGGCAAATCTGGATTTATTACCCGAAAGATTAAATAAAGCCTAAAGGAGAATTTTGTCTATAATTTATAAAACCCCTCTACCAAAATGCACACTCGCATAAGCAGTTACATTTACTGCTTTTTTTTTTTTTTTTTTTTTTTTTTTTTTTTTTAGTCTTTTTACAGCAAAGCGGAGGAGCAGAGCAAATCACCCAATAGGCATACAGAGCAGACAGAGGGCATGAGTGTTCAGAAGAACATATCTGTAATCCTAGCGCTTTGCGGGGCTGAGGTGGGCAGATTGCTCCAGCTCAGTAGTTCGAGTCCAGCCTGGGCAACATGGCAAAACTCTGTCTCTACCAAAAATACAAAAAGTAGTTGGGCATGGTGGCACATGCCTGTGGTCCTAGCTTCTTGGGAGGCTGAGGTACCTTCTCTATAACAAGGCTTTCTTTCTGTGATTTTCTTCTTCATGTCAGGTTAAGTGTTCACATAGCACCCCTGGGTTTCATTTTTCTTCTATCACTGTTTTATTTATAAAAGGAAATTTTAAGATGCTATATTTATTCAAACAATTAGCCTCTAGCTTAGGAGTATACATTTCTGCCTCCAGTAGACAGTCTTTTTTTTTTGCCAGTGACTCCATCATTGCTCAATATTTTTGGAGCAGTCTCTCTCTTGCGCAGTCTCTCATTGCTTTGCTTTTATCCCACAGATCATGATGGGCATCAAGTAGTTTTTTTACTCTAAGGGTAAGTTTCTAGTAGAGCTAAACCTAATCTGATAATAAATACCCAGAATGAGGTGGGTGATTTGGAGGAACAATGATACATACATACGTACAAACGTATATAAAAACACACATAAACACATATACGAAATCCACAGAACATAAACTAAAAGCTAAACTGTGTTAAGATTTCAACAAATTTATGGTATAATGTTTATCTGTCATCACAGAATTTTTCAAACATTTCATCATTCTTACATAAATCGGACTGTCACTAACCCCCTTATGTGAAACTTCCAATGCACGCAACTCCCCTCCAAACATTTCATATATCTATTATTTTCACCTTTTTTCTATATCCAGACTGTTAAGAATATTTTTTTTTTTTTTTTTTTTTTTTTTTTGAGATGGGGTCTCACTTTGTCACCCAGGCTGGAATGCAGTGGTGTGATCTCGGCTCACTGCAAACTCTGCCTCCCAGACTCAAGTGATCATCCCGCCTCAGCCTCCCGAGAAGCTAGGACCACAGGCATGCACCACCATGCTCAGCTACTTTTTGTATTTTTTGGTAGAGACGGGGTTTTGCCATGTTGCCCAGGCTGGTCTCGAACTCCCAGTTCGAGTGATCTGCCCGATCCACCTGCCTCGGCCTCCCAGAGTGCTAGGAAACAGGCATGAGCCACCATGCCCGGTCACTAGACTGTTACAAAATTTTTGAAAGCCAACTTACTGTTTTATTTTTTCCTTCAGAAAATATTTTATTCAGCTTTCCATAATAGACAAAAGAAAAAATTCTCACTCTACTATTTATGAAGCATACCACAAATGTTGATACTTTCCGACTGTTTCAAATCTTTCATACACAGTTAACCTAAAACTCTTCAAACATCATCTGAATAAATCTCCTCTCTAATCTTTTCACATGGTCCTGCATGTGACACACATCTTCACCAGAGGCATCTTCCTATTCATTTAGCCTTTTGCAAAAATCAAAAATTCTTGTGCTTGACAATACCCCATCCACTCCAGTTGCATGAGAAGTACCTCAGTTAAAACTGAAACTCACAGAAAATGTCATTTGCTTTTGCTCTAAATAACTCTTTTGTTTTATGGAAAATCTGCCCTTCTATTAGCCATTAGTCAATTTGGAAAGCAGTACTGTTGTGGATTGAAAGAAGCTATAACACATCCATGCTACACTTCTCATTTTCCAGACTTTCAAACACCACTCACATAAATACATCTAAATACGTTAGAGTTACAGCTCAGATTTATGAGCTAGAAAGCAAAAGATGCATAATCAAAGCAGATCTCACCTTTGCAGAGGTTTCAAACCATCCGGCGAAGCCATGTTCTTTGCAGAACTGGTCCATCTGGGAAGGACTCTGGCTACTGTCCTTGTTCTGGTCACATTTGTTAGCCAAGAGGACGGCAGGGATAGGGCTGCCATTTGGAAGATGAACTTTACTATCCAGATCACTTTTCCATTTTAAGACTGCCTCAAATGTAGAACTTCTTGATATATCAAAGACTACAAAAGCACCAACAGCTTCCTTGTAATATACGCGGGTCATGTTGCCAAATCGCTCCTGCCCTAGACATAAATATAGGAAAAAAATAAAAACTTGTAATTCAGACAGAGTTTACATTTAAGTATAACTCCTTTTACCCCAACAGCAATACTATGAACAAATATCTTCCATTCCATAGCAGCATAACCTGGTGTGATTAATGCTATCCGTACAGACGATGACCCACACAGCAGATGTGTCTGATAATTTGGTTTAAGTACATAATGAATTAGTTTTATGTTCTGTACGACATATTCTCCATAAAACCAATATGATAATATTTAAAGCTACAAAGTCTGTCATTTATTCCAACTCCTCTCCCCTTAGTTTAAGAGAAGAGAGGCACTAAAGGAAAACACAAAGCTGGAAGTAGAGGAAGAAGAGACAAGAATAGAAGAAATGAAGCCTGTAGGAAAGAGATAAGTGCAGTGGGTAACATGCTAGTCCAATAGATTAAGGCTTGACATGAGATAAAGTAGCTCATGTTCTCAGCTCATCTCTCCTTCTTATCTCTAGCCCATACCCACTTCTGATGCAATATGCAAGATTTCACCCCTGTAAGTAGCAGACACATGAAAATCTATTTCAGAACAAAAAGCACAACTGGTTGTGTTGTTACAAGAAGAATCAATTCCAGGGTTCTTCAAATATCATTGTACTTTTAAAATAATTTAACTTATGTCAAACACTTTGGGAAAAATCTGCTTTGTACATTATATAGGACTTTGCAAAGCGTTCTCTTACTAGCTGCTGTTGTATTAATCTTTGGCATAGGAAAGATCCTTCTTTTCATTTGACAGATGTAACAACAGGCAAAGGGATGCTTGGCCAGGATTACAGTGTCACTGACTAAAGAAGACAGGACTAGAATCCAGGTCTTCTGACTCACCCACACCTATAGAAGTGGGATGCTAGCCTTTCTGAACTATCTTGCAGTTGCCTTGACTTAGTTACTGACTACAGTGTGAAGGAAAAATGATTGGCAATCAATGCACATCGGAGATGTATCACTCTGTTCTATGATAAAGACACTTTCCTCTTGAAACACATGAGCAACCGGCTTTATCTACATTTTATTGATACATTTCATCTGTACAGATGCAAAGATACCCAAAAATATAAAATTCTTCCTTCTCCAAACCCTACAATGCAATATAATTTTATATATTGTTTTAGGGAATAATGGAAGAATAAAACAATGGTCAAATGTGAATGGATAAAGTTAAGGTTTGTTTTGTGATGACTCCTCATATGGTTTAACTGAAGCTGTATTGTAATAGTCCAAAGGTCTAAATTTTACTGTAACAAATGGTCACATAAAAAACCCTACTATTATGTTCATATATTATTGTAATGTAAATCTGACCAACTATATAGTTCATTGGCTTATAAAGTTGACATTTATAAAAACTTAGATGATATGCCAACTGTTCAAAATCACTATTCTGCAGAAATACTACATATGCATTGAAGTGATTCAGATGCCAATTTCAAATGCAGTGCACACATTACCAGCCACTTCCATTTTCATATATTTTAATTATTGAATATGAAAGGACTAAGCAACAAGATAAGATAATCTTAAATTAGGAAATTGAAAAAGTAAGATTTCAAGATAATTACATGGTAACAAAGTATTCCTTTGGGCTATATCTTTAACTTAGAAAAGAGAGTGGGGTGTCAAACTAGTAAAAGAGCAGTCAGAAACCTAGAAGTTAACAAAGAGCTGTTAAACTTTAGTGACTATTTTTTTGGGGGGGGAGGGGAATGATGTTTAAATTTCAAGTATTTCCTTTTACTAGTGAGTCTTATTTAAATATTTACTCATATAACCTTTCTGGTAAAGCATAAGAAAATCAGAAATGTTTATGACAAGTAATTTAGAAGAAGATTCTGTGGCTTAAAAATACTAATTTTCTTTAGTTCCCAAGATTAGGATTCAAAATTTGGTGGCAGTCCTGACATCAGAGTGTACTTTTTTTTTTTTTTTTTTTTTTTTTTTTTTTTTTTTGAGACGGAGTCTCACTCTGTCGCCCGGGCTGGAGTGCAGTGGCCGGATCTCAGCTCACTGCAAGCTCCGCCTCCCAGGTTTACGCCATTCTCCTGCCTCAGCCTCCCGAGTAGCTGAGACTACAGGCGCCCACCACCTCGCCCGGCTAGTTTTTTTTTGTATTTTTTTAGTAGAGACGGGGTTTCACCATGTTAGCCAGGATGGTCTCGATCTCCTGACCTCGTGATCCGCCCGTCTCGGCCTCCCAAAGTGCTGGGATTACAGGCTTGAGCCACCGCGCCCGGCCCAGAGTGTACTTTTTAAACAACCACACTACATGGCAAATCAAAAGTGTCAATTACTTGGTTAAGTAAATGAAAACAAAAGGCAATGGCTGGGAGAAAAAATGCAAACTGTTTATCTGACAAAGGGCTTATACCCAGAATATATAAACTCTCAAGACTCCCAAAGAAGAAAAGAAAAAAATTAATAATGTAAGCAAAAGATTGGAACAGTTTGCCAGAAAATGTATGTGATGGAAAAAAAATAAGCACAGGAAAAGATGTTCAACATCATTAGTCACTGGAGAAATGCAAATTTAAATCACAACTTGACACTTCACTCCCACAGGAATGACTAAAATTAAGAAGTCTGAATACACCAAGTGTTGACCAGGATGTGGACAACTTGAACTCTCAAAGTCACTTTCATTATGTTCACAGATGCCAAATCAAATGTCAATCAACAGATTAATGGATAAACTATCATCTAGTTATACAACGAAATACAGCTCAACAATAGAAAGGAAAGGAACAAAACCATGGATACAAGCAAAAACATGAATGTATCTCAAAATCATTATGCTTTGTAAAAGAAGCCAGGTCAGAGCACAGGTGGGTAATATTACATGAGTTCATTCATATCAAATTGTAAAAAGTGCAAACTATGACAATACAGTAAGGGAAAGCAGATAAATGGTTGCCTTGGGAAAGGCAGGGTATATATTCCAAAGGGGCAAGAGAAAAACACTTTTGCGATGATGAAAATATTTGAAATATTGACTATAGTGATGTAAAAACTTTTCAAATTGTACTGCTTATTGTATGTCAATTATACCTCCATAAAAGTATACAGAATAATACCTCCCTTCGAGGGTAACTGAGAGGGTTAAACTTAGTCCCTGCCTAAGTCTTCCAGGGCAGTTTGATGAACTACAGCCAATGACCTAATCCAGCTAAAAAAGGTTTTACTGGAATTCAGTTACCCTTATTTGTTTACATGTTATCAATGTCTGTTTTTTTTCCTACGATAGCAGAGTTGAATTGTGGCCACATACATGAAATGGCCTACAAAACCTAAAATATTTGTCAGGCCCTTTATAGAAAACGTAGCTGATTTCTGTTTTAGAAGGCTAAGAATATTCTATATCTTGAAGTGGAGGTGATCTATGCATGTTAAGTTATACTTCAAGTTCAAAACAGTGTAAAATGCCAGGTAAGCCCTGCATAAATGTCAGCTATTATTGAGTGCTCCACAAGTTTACCGCATGATGAAAGCCTGAGTATTTTTTTTAAAAAATGGTGCCAATTAAACACGTGAAAGCTTTAAACTATTAGCTCGTTATGTGCTCTACCTTGTAATTGTAAAAATGGTTTGCAGAGAAAAACAAACTTGATAAAATTCCAACTATGCCAGGGATTCAAAATGCCAAGCACCCAACATTCAAGCAACCTCAGGCAAGAAACTTTTTTGGCTTAACTATGCCAACTGGTCTCAGGGATCTGTAGGGATCACTAAGTCCTCCTGGCTCTAACATTGATATTTTAGGTTCCCGTATTATAATTTGAATGTTATACTGATTTTCTATATATTCTACAATCACTGAATCCAGACAGCAATGGGAATAAAATGTAAATAACCCAGCATCAAAAGGCCAATACCATGTATGTAGGGAAACAAGTTTGTTTTCTAAAATAATAGCAAAATATACTTCCTATTTTAATGAATTTGTAATCTCTTTTTAATAAATTCTTAATTAATCCATTAATGCTTCAGAAATGGTAAAGCAAGTTAAAAAACAAAAATTTCCAAAACACATGAAGTTTAATTAGGGAGTGGGAAAAGATAAGATGAATTTAAAATGATAATTGTAACATAAAATTAAGGGTTGCTCTCCAAAAACCTAAGTAGGTGTAACCTATATTTATATTTAACTATGTTGCCTCAAAGATTTATAACACATAGATATGCTAAGTTCCTCCAGTTGTAAAACTAACTTAAATCAAGTACAAAGTATCTTTTTTGCTCATCTACCACCTTTTGAAACCTAGATTAAATAAATCTGTAAAGTAAAAGAGTAACAAAACTGAATGAAGAAAAAAATAGGAAAACCACTGCAGATGATGCTTAAGAAAAATATCGGGATAACAGTGAGTGAAAATCATGGGGAAGAGGAGAATACATGGGCATCTGTTAGTTAGAAAGACTTTGTTGGAGCCTTAAACTAAACCCTTGCCATCCATTTATTTTCATGTTGGTCAGTCTTTCTCAAGGTCAGTGAAAGAACAGTGAAAAGACTAGATGTTCTAGGGTACATGTGCATAACATGTAGGTTTGTTACATATGTATACTTGTACCAAAATGTGGTGTGCTGCACCATCAACTCGTCAGCACCCTTCAATTCATCATTTTATATCAGGTATAACTCCCAATGCAATCCCTCCCCCCTCCTCCCCTCCCATGATAGGCCCCGCGTTTGTGTGACGGTTCCCCTAAATATAATAAAAAAAAAAAAAAAAAAAAAAAAAAAAAAAAAAAAAAAAAAGACTAGATGTTTGTAAGCCTACTCAACTATTAAAAGCACAAAAAACTTTTGAAAATATAATTGAATAGAATTCTAAAACAACTTTACCTTGCTCTTTTGTCTCACCCTCCAGAAGTCTCCCCAAATTTATATCAATGCATTTCTTTCACCATCCAAGAGAAGATCTCTACAAACCTAAGACAACTTAAACTTGTGGACGTGGCCCACTCTCTGTTACTTAAGTGTTGATTTAGTGTGAAATCCTCATTATTTTAAGGAAATACTTAATCTGAGATCTTCAAATTTTCCTTCTTTGGAAGAGTACTTTAATCTCTCAATCTTTAGTAAGTGCCTAGGAATATGTATTAATGGTGTTTTTTCTATACTTTATGACGTTTTGACAACTTGGGGCATTGCAGGCCTGGAGAGGGACTAATCCTCCCACAGTTAGCTAATTTCTAGAGACAGCAAAGGAGCTATCTTGGAGCACACCTCTGACATGCACACCATATCAGTCAGCCCATCAATCCTAAATCCATACCACCTGCCTCCTTGCACCAGGATCCTGCAGTCTGGGACACTATCCCCTGTCCCAAATCACCCCACAGACCAATACTGGACAACTAGAGACCACTCCTATCACCCAGAGTACACCAAAATTATTCAAACTAGCCAATCCTCAACTTGTTCAGCTTGCCTACCCTGCCTCACTGGTTCCTTCCTGCAAAAGCCACAGTAAAAGCTCCAGCCCATGCATTTTCCTTGCTCCTTCTTTCTCATGACCAACCCTGCTGCTTTTCCCTGTGGCCTCATGTGGTGTGGCATAATGTGCCCCCACTCTTGGGAACTATAATAAACTATCTTTCCAATGGCAGTCCATCTCCTGATCTGATGTCCCCATCATATCTGACTAAAAACAAAATCCTGGGTACATTTATTACAGAATGAGACTCGCTGAAAATTTCATATCAAAAGCTTAAGAAAATTGGAAGGTCAAGATAACATATACATGACTAATTTCATGATAACCAGAACATTTGGAAATTTTGAAAAGTATTTGTGCTGCTGTTTTGAGACCAATAAACCAAAATTCTGCTATCCTTTTAAAAGTGTATTGCTTTCATATGTGAGTCATGAAACCTGTCTCCATACAAGTTACTATACCTTTCTGTGTTTAGATTACAGGACCACTAAAACCTATAATTCATTCAACTCAAAAGGTAGAATGGCAAATGGCTGAGAGCAAAGGAAAGTTGTAGAACTTCCTATCAGTGCTCTACTATCTCTACTAATAACCTGAGAATCTTTTAGCTTATGAGGGCTAATTGAGGCAATGAAGGATGGTAACACATTCAAAAGGGAAGGGCAATAGGACTGCCATTATCAGGGGAATTTCCTTGTGCAGTAATACAGATATGTTATTATGCTGACCAGCTGCCTGCCTGGACAATTGTGAATGGATAGCCCAGACTGCAGCACTCAAAGGTGTCTCAGGACTCAGGAATAGTGAAAGATTTACAGATGTAAATGGGCCAGTTGGCTTCGCTTATAATTCAGCACAACAACTGAGCTTGAATAAGGCTGAGGATGGCAAGATTGTACAAGAGCCAGATTACCCATATGTAACAAAGATTTTAAAAAGCCTTGTAAATGACTTGGTATGTAATCAGCCACCAATAAACACTGGAAACTTAACTGCAGTATCTGTGTTTAAGATGGAGACTACAAATAATTACACAGACTAATTCCTCAAAGCACGGCTTCTTTATAATTAGAAATATGTGTATATGTGACTGAAAACTACCTTTAAAATCAGGAAAGTGTCAAGAGGTAATATTCCAGATTCTTGCTCATGAAGGATTATAGGAGAGTTATGAAAAAAAAAGACAAAGGGAGATTACTAGGTATACTAACTGACAAAGTATAAGATAGAGCAAGGCAATCAGGATCCACGTTCTATTTTGGATGGGAATCAAAACGATGGAAAATAAGTTTAGGCATAGATTATACAGTTTATATCTTCCAAGCATGCATTTTATGATTGGGTAAATATCATTTATATGAACTTCAGAGCAGACTGTTCCCAATTTGTCCTTTGTCCCAAAGGAGAGTTACTCATTCAGATTTTACTAAAAGTGTTGATCCTAAAAGCAAATCACTCAGTCAATACATGAAGGCTAAAGTATACTAGATCTAAATGGACAAACTTGTTCTTTTAAGATTTAACCTAGACCAGTCATTCAATTTGCCTGAAAAATTCTATAGTGATTAATAAGCAATAACCATATAATAGTAAACCAAATACTACTTTACCTATACTGAGAATTAAAAGAAGATCAGAGACATCTCTTGCTATATCTTGAGTGTGCATTTATTAAGATCTCTGTAAAGTGTTATCAAAGACTTCAATATTTCAGTATATTTCAGTTATGTTTTGAGCAGCAGTCCCAAAGCATGTGTGAGTTAAGAGACCGCAATGGTCTTACACAAAAACTGCACTAAACTGCATCTGTATTTTAAAGCCAGATTCCTTCAATGCCGTAAGAACAGATTCATGTATCCGAGGATCACGATGGTTCTTAACTTGAAGAGTTCAACTGAATCTGCTTGGCTACATGTATAGAAAACATTTGATAATTCCAACCTATTGTACTTGCCAAAGCTTTCAAGGATAGAGATTTGTCATTTCTTTACTATCTTGCCCTCTCACTAAAGCAACCAAAAAAAAAAAAAAAGACATAACTAGTAAAAACACCACACCTTAACTTAGTTATGGCAAGTAACTGGCTCTACCTACTATTTGGCAATCAAAGAATATTTCTATTATTTGAGAATTAAATATGATCCAACTTTGTTACTACATAAGGCAAGTATGCTTAGCCATGGGGGAAGTTTGTGGAGCAGCCTTCACTTTGCCTTCATGACATCATCATTACTTAATTCAAATGGTATGAGCTGAGATTCACTAGTAGCTCAAATATTCAAACCAAACAGTTAGTAATATAGTTCTCCAAACTTTAGGCTAAGGTTTTTTTGTTTTGCTTTTTTTGGTCTCTAAAACAGTTTTTTTGTTTGTTTTTTGGTCTCTCACTAAGCTATTTTTCTCCCTCACTTTCCTTATATTAAAATTCTGTCTCTGAAAATCTTACTTATAATGTGAGCCTAATCATTTCTATAAATTTACCTCTAATTTTGTAAATTGCTGGTCTGTACTTGCTGTATGGAACTACAATACCTGTTGAAACAATATCTAACATCCAGAAATCCCTTTTGGAGATCTTAAACTTCTGTTTTCCTTCCTGGTAAAACTCAAGCTTTGGATTTAGTGAAAAGTGCAGGAATATCCCATCTAGGTAGACGTATCAGAGTCTGATAAAAACTGGATATGACCCCTTCCTGTCATTCAAGGTATGTGATTAATAAAAAAAGAAGAGGTGACACCAGAAAGAAAATTTATATCTTACTCCTGCTTTTACTTTCTCAAGTCTCTAACTATAAACTCTTAAAAATCTAGTTACTCATACTAATTTACTAGCAGTAGGACCCAATTATCATTTAATAACAAAATGCCATAATTTATGTAAATAGTAAGGCAAGGTCAATCACCCTTCTAAGCAAATTTTTAAAACCATCTTTGTGAAAATCCTCAGCTATGCTGCAGATTCCTGGAGAATGACCGTCACATGGTAAGGCAACCTTTAGAATCCATGACTTTGTCAAGAAGCAGAAATACTGCTCAGGGTTCTGTGCAACAGCAGGAAGTGTTTCGAAAAAGTCTCTGGCTTCAAAGATGACTCTTCAAACGAACTTTTGGCTTTTGGTAACAAACAACAACAAAAGCTGAGCCCCCGGCTGATTACTCCTTTTCTCTGAGGGACTGAGATGCATACATGTATTCTATCTGAGGGAGAGAAATGTGCTCTTAAATGAATGAGTTATAGGTTACAATTATTTAATACTTTTTTCTTAAGTAACAAGCTATAAATGACAAGAGCACTACCTGGCAGACAGACAGACCTGTGATCTGCACCCCCCAACTCTGCTATCAAACAGGTAGCTATACCCTCTATGGGCTTCTATGGTCTGTAGAATGAAGGGTGGCCTCAGGCATCCTCTAACCCTAAAGGAGCTCCCATTCTAATGCTCTATTGCAGACTGAGTTTCTTAACACCTATAATGATTGAACAAAGTAATTTTGGCACTTTATTTATTTACTTATTTATTTCTGAGATAGGGTCTCACTCTGCTGACCAGGCTGGGGTACAGTGGCGAGAATACAGCTCACCGAAGCCTTGACCTCTCTTAGGTTCAAGTGATCCTCCTGCCTCAGGCTCCTGAGTAGCTGGGACTACAGGCACGCATGACCATGCCTGGTTAATTTTTTGTATGTATGTATGTATGTATTTTGTAGAGATAGGGTCTCACTAACAGCCCAGGCTGGTCTCGAACTCCTGTCCTCACGCGATCCTCCAGCCTAGGCCTTCCAAAGTGCTGGGATTACAGGCGTGAGCCACTGGCACTTGGCTTGGTACCATTTCTATGAACTTTCCAATAGTTAACATCATCTTAAAACGCCCACTCCCAACCACTACACCAGGCAAAGTTCCAGTGTTCATAAATCAGAGCAGAGGGAAATGTACCCCCTCAAACAGAACAAGTGAAAGCAAATGGCAGAGAAACAGTGTACTGAGGAGTGAGGGGGGCGAGGGCACCAGGGATGGGACTAGGTGTTGGTTTAGGAAGAGAGGAAGGGATGAGTGTAAAGTTTCAGAAAAGGTTTCCCAAATCTTCACGGAGTGTCTGTCCTGGGCTTCCGATGAGAGCAAAGTATTTGAGGAATGGAGTTTTCCTCACAAAGGCCAGTCTCAGAGCCAAGGCGGGTGGTGGAAAATGATCTGGAAAGGAACCTGACTTTTGGTCTTGGTGGTGTCACTAACTAGGAGTGCAGCTTCAAGTAAGTCACCCAATCCCTCTGAACTTGAGTTGAGGCTGAGAGGCGCCGGCCCGCTTCAAGGCAGCCTTCGCAACTAGTCCTGGTGTATCTATGATACACTTGCATTATTCAGAGTTCAAGCTTCTGGAAAAGGCCCCCTGGCCTCCTCGCCTCCCTCTGGCGTGCAGGACCTGCTCCAGCTCCTACTGCCCATCCCATCCTCCGGGCCCCACCGAGTCCAGCCGACCGCGTCCATCGCATCTCGCCCTTGGATTCGGCCTCTCTCTTCTAAACGTACCCAGGCAGACGAGTTCAGGCAGAGAAGAAAAAGTAAAGAGGCAGATAGGAGCCGGACGGTCCGGCTGGGCTCTGGAGTGGGAAACTAGCAGCCGCGCTTACCCGCGATGTCCCACAGCTGCAGGCGCACCAGAGTCCTGCTGTCCCAGTTGAGGACCTTGAGGGCGAAGTCCACCCCGATGGTGGCCCTGTAGTGCTGGGAGAAAAGCTGGTGGACGTAGCGCTTGATGATGCTGGTCTTGCCCACTCCAAGCTCGCCGATCACCAGCACCTTGAAGAGGTGCTCGCGGGTCTCGGGCGCCGGGGCGGCAGCCGCCCCCAGGCCAGGGTCCCCAGCTTCCCCGCCCGCCATGAGCGCTGCGGCTGTACGGCGCGCCGGGGCTCCGAGTCTGGCCTCCCGCCCGGCCTCGCGCTCTCCCGCCCCGCCCCCGGCGGCCGCGGAAACTTCCCCGAGACCGGCCAGCCCTCCGCCGCGCCCGCTGACGCCGCCTGACCGGTCACAGGACCCGGAACCTGCTAGTGCTCGCGATCTGGGCGGGGCCGGACGGGGCCGGACGGGGGAAGGGCCTGGCGCCAGCCTGGGAAGGACCCTGCGCTAGGTGACTCCCGCCACTCCCTGCGCCCCCCAAGCCCGGCCAGGCCCAACTGGACTTCCTCTCCCGGGCGGCGCCTCCTGGCGGTCGCGGCGCGGAGGGAGGCCCAGCCGCCCGCTGGTGGGCCTCCAGGGAGCCAGCCTGGAGCCTTCGTGGGCGTCGGAGGTTCACTGGGGCCCTGAGGAGGAGCCGAGGCCGCTGAGCCCGCCCGTGGCCTGGGTCGGCCTGGGGTCTGGGCCCAACCTGGAAGCCGCTGGCCTGGAAATCCACATCCTGTCCTACTGTCCCCTCAGGGAGAGCCACACCTGCGGGCCTTGCCTTGGGTCGCCAGCAGTCCCCTTTAGATGGGAAAGGAAGTGGCACCGTGACTTTGAACTTAACAAAGGACGGGTAACACTGGCCTGGTAGTTCTGTTTTTAACTTTTTGAGTGAACCTCTGTAGGGTTTTCCGTAATGGCTGTTACAGTGCACATTCCCTTCACCGGTGTACAGGGTTCCCTTTGCTCCGCGCATCACCGACACTTATCGCTTATCTTTTTTATAAGTCATCCTAGCAGATGTGAGGAGATACCTAGTGGCTCTGGTTTGCATTTCCCTGTTCATTAGTGATTTTGAGCGCCTTTTCTTATACCTGTTGGTCATTTGTACTTCGTCTGAAAAAGTCCATTCAGATCCTTTGCCCATTAGTTAATTGGGTGTTTTATTAATTAATTTATTTATTTTGGCTAAGTTGTGTGAACTTAATGTATTTTGGATATTAACCCCTTATCAGATATATGGCTCACAAATATTTTCTCCCAATCTCTAGGCTGGTTTTTTTTTTTTTTTTTTTTTTTTTTTTT
>NW_016806811.1:2159057-2172951 GCF_001698545.2 Rhinopithecus bieti
AAAAAAAAAAAAAAAAAAAAAAAAAAAAAAATTGTATTGTAGACTAGAAATTTGCTAAGACAGTAGAGTATAAGTGCTGTTACCATTAAAAAAAAATTGCAGCTAGGTGTGGTAGCACCCACCTGTAGTCCCAGCTACCCAGGAGGCTGAGGTGGGACGATTACCTCAACCTAGGAGGTCCAGGCTTCAGGGAGCTTAGTTGCACCACTGTATTCCACATGGGCGACAGAGCAAGATCATCTCAAAAAAAAAAAAAAAGAAAAAAAGAAAAAGAGTTGTGTAACTGTGAGATGATGGACATGTTAATTTGCTTAACTCTCGTAACTATTTCACTATATTAAAACATCATATTGTATACCTTAGATACACAAACACACACACACAGACACACAATAGTCTATTTAAAAGCTAATCATGCTTTAGCATTTAAAATATGGAAGGAGTTTGAGAAAGAAGACACAGGGACTCTGAAGCCATCTTATTTTACTTCCCTAACAATCCTTTTTCAGCCTTCACCTGGTAGTGTTTGGATTAGATGTAAATGTTCTAAAATAAATCCTAGGAAATCGATTGGAAAGTAGTAGCCTTGTGGGTTTTTATTTTAAAGAAGAAACATGGAGGACAGCCCATTGCTTTCTCCATTTATAAAGTTGAGGGATGCACCCGATCACCTTAATATTTAGAAACACCTGGACCTGACATCCTCTGGCCGCTTCCTTAAATAAACTAAAGCAGCTGCTTACCGTACTATCCTCACTCTAATTGACAATTATTGAAAAGTGTTTTTCAGAGATGGAGGCATTTTAAAATTTAGAAGTCAAGGTGGGAGTAAAACCTTTTTCTAGAATAGCTATTGAAAAACCACAGATGTGCCTCTAAGGAAGTATGGCCAACCAGTACATGGCTTTTACATCTGCCCGATTAGCCCTTCCAAACCCACGTACAGTTTGGGGGAAAAAATGGAAATCCTCCAATTTTTGGACAAAGTGTAGCATTTTGTTCCGTATGTATGTAATACAATAGATTTACTATTATTATTCGTCCTTCTCTGGCCCTCCCGAATTTCCAGTGACTTTAGAATTAGAACTGGGGTGGTGTTTAAAATTAGAAAAGGTCACTGCTAAAGGCAGGGTAAAGTTGTGGATCAATGATTCAAAGACAGGATAATGGTTTAGATTAATGTTTTTCAAACTTGAGTGTTCAAGGTTTGTTAAAACAGAGGTGTTCTGATTCAGATCTAGAGTGAGGCAAATAATTTGCATTTCTAAAAAGTTCCCAGGAGGTGTTGCTGCTAAGGATCTAGGAGCACAGCACAGTGGTTTGGATCAGAATTCGCTTCTCGAATTTAAAAGTTCATATGTGTCTAGTAATGTATACCACATTTTTTTGTATCCATTTATCCTTCCATAGATATTTAGATTGCTTCCACACTTTGACTGTTGTCAGTTGTGCTGTATTGAACATTTGGGTGCTAATATCTCTTCAAGATTCTGATTTCCATTATTTTGGAGAAACACCTGGAAGTGGGATTGCTGGATCATATGGTGGTTCCATTTTTAATTTTTTGAGAAATCTCCATACTATTTTCTATAGTGGCTGCACCATTTTGCATTCTCATCACCAGTATACAAGAATTCAATTTTCTCTACATCTCTACCAACACTTGTTGTCTTTTTAAAAACACAATAGCCATCCTCATACAATGGAATATTATTCCACCTTAAATATAAGGAATTCCCATAATATTTAACAACATGAATGAACCTCAAAGACATTATGCCGAGTGAAATAAGCCAGTCACAATAGGACGAATTCTGCATGATTCCAATTACGTAAGGTATCTAAAACAGCCAAACTCAGAAAATCAGGAAGGAGAATGGTGGTTTTCAGGGTCTGGAGTCAGGGAGAAAAGGGAAATTGCCAATGAATGGATGTAAGTTTCAATTATGCCAGATGAATAAGTTCTAGAGATCTGCTGCACCACATTGTGCCTACAGTTAACAATAGTCTTGCACACTTAAACATTTAAGAAAGTAAATTTTATGTTGTGTTCTTACTACAATTATTAAAGCTCATATAAATTATGTAGGATCTTATAAAAGTTTAGATTCTGATTCAGCATATCTGGGATGGAACCTGAAATTCAAATTTTCTAACAAGTTTCTAGGTGATGTCAATGCTGTTGGTAGACCACACTTTGGTTAGCAAGGTGTGATGGTTAATACTGAGCGTCAACTTGATTGGATTGAAGGATGCAAGGTGTTGTTCCTGGGTGTGTCTGTGAGGGTGTTATTTGAGTCAGTGGACTGGGAGAGGCAGACCCACCCTCAACCTCAGTGAGCACCATCTATTCAGCTGCCAGCGTGGCTAGAATTAAAGCAGGCAGAGGAATGTGGAAGGACTAGTCTTCCAGTCTTCATCTTTCTCCTGTGCTGAGTACTTCCTGCCCTCGAACATCAGACTACAAGTTCTTCAGCTTTTGCACTCTTGGATTTACACCAGTGGTTTGCCAGGGGCTCTTGGGCCTTCAACCACAGACTAGCAGCTGCGCTGTTGGCTTCCCTACTTTTGAGGTTCAAGGACTCAGACTGGCTTCCTTGCTCTTCGTCTTGCAGATGGCCTACTGTGAGGCTTCATCTTGTGAGCTTGTGAATGAATATTCCTTAATAAACTCCCTTTTATATATACATCTATCGTTCTCCCTCTAGAGAACCCTGACTAATACACACGGGTTCAGATTAAAATTCAGTAATTCCCACATCTGCTGTGCATCTGACTCACTTAGGGAGCTAGCTAGTTAATTAGCCCAGACCTTCTGTTTTAATGTTTTAGAAGAGGATCCTAGGAATCTGTATTAAAACATAAACAAACCTAGATAAGTATGATGCACACTCTTAAGAAACCAGACGTACATAATACCAAGTACTATAAGTAAGTGTTGGACAATATCTGCTTGTACAGCCCTGAACTAGAGAAGGTTGCAGGAGAATGGATAAGTGTTAGAATCCTGAGCTGGTGTTTTAGAGGAAAACAAGTTTTCTTTCTACACATGAAATAAAGAGAACATAATACAAGTAATCTGAGACTTGTCACTGAATAAATACGACTGCCTTTATTTTAAACAGACATTTCCATTTACTACATATAAAAATAGCCCACTCAGAAAGTCACCCTGTGATGTTCCCCTAAACATGTATTATGCTTTCTGCATTTGCTATGCCTTTTATTTAGAATGTTCCAAACCATTACCCCATCCCAGGCTCTCAGGTAAGCTGTCCTCATCCTTCCTGTGCTAGATCAAAGGATTATGTTATTTTCACTCCTCATTTTCCTGGCAGATTTATATATTCATTTATTTATTCAAAAGCTGCGACAGTTTCTCAGAGTACAGGCTAGGTATTCTGTAGAATGTGCCTCAGTGGGGATTGTCTGATGTTTTCCTCCAAATTATACTAGAACTTCAAGGTTTGGGGAGAAAGACTACACAGGTGACGTGCCATTCTCATAAATTACATCAAAGGTACATGCCATCAATATGACTTGTCATTATTGATGTTAATCTTGATTGTTTGACTAAGGTAATGTTTGTCAGATTTCTGCACTGTAAAGTTTTCCCCTTTTCCATATTGTTTTCTTTAGAATGAAGTCACTATCCACAGCCAACATTTAAGGAGTTGGGTTAATACTCTCTCTCTCTCTGAGAGATAATCTCTCATAAAATGTTTTGAACTCTGCACAGTAGATTTAGATCTCCTCCCCTATTCATTTATATATCCAAACAGTTATGATGCTAGTATGAACTCATTGATACTTCTTTTCTGCTTCGGCTTGCATCCCAATATAACCTTATTTAGTTGCTCATGTTGTGCCAGCTTTGGCCATTGGAAGCTCTTTCAGTTGGCTCCAATGTCTCTTTGATATTTTCCTGTCACTGTGGGTTTTGTGGGTTTTATATTTTAGTTTTTTCTTACTTTCTGGCACTACAAGATGCTGCAAGATCATTATTTCATGCCACAGACCCAAATTGGTCATTTGTGCAATGAGTCTAGCATCCTTTCATTGGAGAATGGAATCAAAAACTAATATCTTTGAGCTAGGTGTGCTCACTGGTACTGTCTTGTTACTCAAGACCCTCTCAGCTGAAAGAACAAGGAAGTACGTGTGTGTACTAACTCATGTATATATGCATATTTATAAATATTTCTGTATGTATCTAAGAGTATGTATTTTAAGCTAAACATGAGTTCATACTATTGTCTCCCATTCTGATCAATGATCACATGGATCCTTCTGGCATTGTCCACCTGTTTATGTGTAACCTCTCACTCCAACAGTGAGAAACCTGGCTTCTGTCATTACCCAGCTATTTACTTAATTGTGCATTTCTAATATACAGGTATAGGAATTTCAGAATTATTGACCCATATCCCTGTGGGAAACAATTGTATCAACTAGAATACAGAGCTTATGTAAGGTTCTTTTTATCTTCAGTGTTATAGACTCTACTTATTTCTAAAGATACTAACCAAGTATCTTTTCTCCATCCTCTTTAGCAAGATTATTTCATACATTTGTAATACAGTTGTTTTTTTTTTTTTTTTTTTTTTAAATCATAGCCTGCATCTCATCCTAGGATCCTCTTATCTCCTAAATGTTTGTTTAATTTTCAAACATTAAGCTCCACTCTTCATGGTGTAAAGTTCTATGGTTTTCAGAAATGCAGAGAATCATATATCTGCCAGTATAGTATCATACCCAACAGTGTCACCGCTCTAAAAAATCCTGTGTTCTTCATCTATTTACTTCTCCCCTCAGAATCCCTAGCCACCATTGATCTGTTTACTCTCTTTGTAGTTTTGACTTTTTAATGGAATGTTGTTTTAATTTATATTTCCCTAACAAAAAATGGCAATGAGCAGTTTTTCATACGCTTATTTGGTCACTTGTATGACATATATTCACTTGTATGTCAATATGTGTCACTTGTACGACATATATTCTTTGGCGAGGCATCTGTTCAGATCGTCTACTCGTTTTTATTTTGTTTTCTTGTTGCCTTTTAAGGATTTTTTTGTATATTGCATATTTCGGATATAATTATTATATAGCTGTCTTGCAAGTATTTTTTCTAATCTGTGTCTTTTCATTCTTTTAACAATGTCTTTTGTAGAACAAATTTTAATATGTATAAAATTCAACCTATTCATTTTTCATGTATTTTGCTACTCTTGTATTTAAATATTCATTCTTAAATCCAAAATCATCCATAGCTTACCCTATGTTTTCTCATATAAGTTTATATGAGTTTTATAAGTTTTATAAGTTTTATAATTTCTGTATTTTTATTTATGTCTATTACTTATTTTGAGTTTCTTATGAAAGGCATAATGTCTGTGTCTAAGTTCACTTTTTGCATGGATGTCCAATTGTTCTTTTGCATGGATGTCCAAATTGCATGTGTCCAATTTGTGTGAAGGACTGTTTTTCTCAGTTGAATAGCCTTTACTCTTTAATCAAAGATTCTTTTTAATGTTTGTGTGGGTCTATTAATGGACTCTCTATTCTCTTTTCTCATCCATATGCTTATTCTTTTGCTAATATCATGCTATCTTGATTACTGTAGCTTTATAATAAATATTGAAGTTATGTAGTGTCAGCCCTCTGACTTTCTTTCTTTCATATTGTGTTGGCTATTTTGAGTCTTTTGCCTTTCCATATAAATTGTAGAATCTGTTCATCAATATCTAAAAACATATCTTGCTGGAATTTTCGTTGGGATTGCATTGAGTCTATATATCAGAACAGACAGTTTAATAATATCAAGTCCTCCAATCGATAAACCCAGAATATCATTCATTTTGTTTAGATCTTCCTTTATTTCCTCATCAGTGTTTTGTAATATTCTACATAAAGGTTATGTACATATTTTGTTAGATTTACACCCCACCTTTAAAAGTTGTTAGTGTTATTGCAAATGATACTGTGTTTTAAAATTTAAATTCCCATTGTTTATTGCTGAGATATAGAAAAGATATAGCAATTGATTTTTGCATGTTGACCTTGTATATTGAGAGCAGGTTATACTATATTTTAGTATATACTAAGTGTATTACTGTGTGTGTGTGTGTGCATTAGTTCTAGGAGTTTTTAAATAGGTATTTTGGAGCATTCTACATAGAAAATTACGTCATCTGTGAATATGATCATTTTCTTTTTAAATAATCTCCATATTTTTTCTTTTTTATGTTTTATTGCACTATCTAGGACTTTGAATAAACTTTTAATATAAGAGGACAATCTTTCTTTATGTCCAGTTTCTTACAATTAAGATGTTGGCTGTAGATTTATAGATGTTCTTTATCAGGTTGAGAATTTCCCTTTATTCCTAATTCTCTGAGAGCTTTTATCATGCATGGGTTCTATATTTTGTTAAATGCTTTTTCTGCATCAATTGATATATCATATGGTTTTTCTTATTTAGTGTTTTGATGTGATGAATTACACTGATTGATTTTTAAATTTTGAATGAGCCCTGAGTACCTGAAATAAATTCCACTCAGCCATGGTGTATAATTCCTGTTATACTTGTTGGGTTCAATTTGTGAATATTTTGTTAAGGATTCCTATGTCTATGTTAATGAGAGGGACTGGAATGTAGTTTTTGTTTCTTGCAAGGTCCTTCTCTGGAATTGACATTAGGGTAATGCTGGCCTTATAGAATAATATACACAGTGTTTTCACGGCTTCCATTTTCTGGAAGAAATTGTGGAAACTTGGTATTATTTTTTCCTTAAATGTTTAGTGAATTTACCAGTGAAACCATTTGAATATGGTGCTTTATTTTTGTAAGTTTATTAAATAGTGATCAAATTTCTATAATAAATAAATGGATAGTCAGTTTATCCATTTCTCCTTGTGTGCATTTCAGCAGTTTCTTTTAAGGATCTGATCTATTTCAGGCAGGCCTAATTGACTTTTCTTACTCTAGTTTCTTAAGGTGGAGGGTGAAATTTTAGATTTTTCTTCTTTTTGGACACGTGAATTTAATGCTAAACATTTTAATCTAAGCACTGCTATCAGTGCATCACACACATTTTGATACATTTTATTTTTCCTTCTATTTGATTCAAAAAATTGTAAATTTATGTTGATATTTTTTGACCCTGGATAATTTGGAAGTGTGCTACTTTCCAAATATTTTGGAATTTCCCAGCTATCTTTCTGTTACTGATTTCTACTTTAATTACATTGTGGTCTGAGAACATAATTGAATGATTTTTATCTAATATGTTGGCCGCTAGTGATTTAAATTGCCACTAGCAATTGCCACATATGGCAATGTAAATTTAAGTTAATTAAAATCAAATAAAAATGTTAAAATATTTCCTCAGTCACACCAGCCATACTTTAAGTGTTCAGTAGCAACTTGTATCTAGTGGCTACTATGTGGGCTAGCACAGATATAAAATATGTCTATTATTGCAGAAATTTGTAACAGAGTGCTGTTATAGAACATGACATAGGAGGATATCTTTATGATTTTAGGATAAGTTAGAATATTTAAAACAGTCACAAAAAACATAAACTATAAAGGAAATATGCAAAAGTAGACAATACAACTTAGACATTTCTCCCTCAAAAAAAGCCAACAAGAGAATTGAAGCCAAGTTAACAGACTAGGGAAGTCTATCTGCAACACATACAGAAACAGAAAGCTCAAATTTGGAATATATAAATAACTTGTAAAACTCAATAAGAAAATACATACAACAAAATATAATGAGAGAACAAGTTGTGAAAAGATACTTTACAAAAGAGATGATATCCCCGTTGCCCACAAACATGGAAATATGATCAATCTCATTAGTCATCAAAGAAATGCTAATTTAAGCCACAAATCAGTGGTTTTTTTCACACTTTCTAGATTGGCTAAAATTAAAAAGTGCTGACAATACCAATTGTTGACAAAGATGTGGAGCCATTAGAGTTGACATGCACTACACGTAGGGGTATAAATCCGTGTACCCAACTGGAGAACTGCCATTATCCTCCAAAGTTGAAGACAAACATTTACATTTCTAGGCACATACTTATGCACACTGAAAAACATGCATTAAAAAGTTTATAACAGCATCATATTTTAATAAACACAAAGTAGATAAATTATTGCATAGTCATGCAATGAACTATTTTGCAGCAGTGAAAATTACTCTCACAAACATATTGAGGACTACTCTCACAAACATATTGAGGAAAAGAAACTAGACACAATATATTCTGTATAGTTTGATCCACTTACTTGAAGTGGCAAGAATAATCTATGGTGTTATCATTCAGGATAGTGTTTCTCTTTGTGGAAAAAAGAGGATGTAGTGTTTGGAAGGGGACTTGCTTGGACATTCTAGAGTTCCAGCAATGTTAGATTTTTGGATGTAAGATCTAGGTGCTAGATGATGGTTATATTGGAGGTGTTTATTCTGTAATACTTTACCAAGTTGTACACTCATGACTTGTATGCTTTTCTCTATGTAAGTTACACACTAATGAAAATGTTTATTTAGAAAAATATTAAAGGCCGGGCGCGGTGGCTCAAGCCTGTAATCCCAGCACTTTGGGAGGCCGAGACGGGTGGATCACGAGGTCAGGAGATCGAGACCATCCTGGCTAACACGGTGAAACCCCGTCTCTACTAAAATACAAAAAACTAGCCGGGCGAGGTGGCGGGCGCCTGTAGTCCCAGCTACTTGGGAGGCTGAGGCAGGAGAATGGCGTAAACCCGGGAGGCGGAGCTTGCAGTGAGCTGAGATCCGGCCACTGCATTCCAGCCTGGGCGACAGAGCGAGACTCCGTCTCAAAAAAAAAAAAAAAAAAAAAAAAAAAAAATTAAAATGGGCATTTCCTAGAAGCATGTATATGAATGGTCAAATGAATATATGAAAAATTTTTAAGCCAACTAGTAATCATAATGAAAAAATACAAATTAAAATAAGAAAATACTTAACAACTATCACATTGGTCCAAAATATTATACTGTTACAAAATTACATGCTGGTGACAATATGGAGAAATGAACATTTTCATCACTGTTGATGGGAATATAAAAATTCTAGAATGTTTTATACATTTTGCCAATATCTAGTGAAATTGTATGTGCACATATCTGATGCATTAGCATCTCTAGAGAAAGAAGCGATAGGGTGTGTGTGTGTGTGTGTGTGTGTGTGTGTGTGTGTGTGTGTGTTTCCTATTGGTTATATATACATCCTATTGGAAGGTAGAGAAAGATATTTTAAGGAATTGGCTCATGTAATTGTAGAGGCTATCAACTCCAAAATCTGCAGATCCAGAATCTGCAAGGTAAATTGGCAGGCTGGAACCCAGGAAAAAAAAAAAAAAAAAAAAAAAAAAAAAAAAAAAAAGGACGTTATAGCCCAAGACTGAAGGCAGTTGTCTGGCAGAAATCTTTCTTCTTCATGGGAGGTCAGTCTTTTCCTTATGGCTTTCAGCTGATTAAACGATGCCCACCATATTATGAAGGGTAATTTACTTTACTCAAAGTCTACTGATTTAAATATTACTATAGTTTGAATGTTTGTCCCCGCAAAAACTCATGTTGAAATTTAATTGCCATTGACAGTATTAAGGAGTGGGAACTTTAAGAGGTGATTAAGGCATGAAGGCTCTGGCCTCATCAGTGGGATTAATGTGATTGTAGAAGGATAAGTATTGTCCCCTCTTGCTGTCTTGCTGTCTCACCTTCTGCTGTGGGATAATGCAGCAAGAAGGTCCTCATCAGATGCTTTGATATTGGACTTCTCAGCCAGCAGAACTGTGAACCAAGATATTTCTGTTCATTATAAATTACCCAGTTTCAGGTGTTATATTATGGCAGCACAAAATGGATTAAGACAAACATTAATCTCATCTTAAAAATACCTTAACAGCAACACTGAAAAGTGTTTGACCAAATATCCGAGTACCTTGGACTAACCAAGTTAAAACACAAAATTATCATCACACTCAATAATTCAATACCTACGCTAAAAACAAAAACCAGCTTCTTATAATTGTTCACAAGAAGTCATGTATTAATTGCATTATTGATTGTAATAGGGAAAAAGCGGAAACTTGATCATTCCTCAGTCAAGAGGAATGAAGAAAGTGATTTATTTATATAGTGAGATAATATACAGGAGGTAAAATTAATGAAATACCATGTTTTTGTGGAGATATTCCTCCTACAGCCTTTCAGTGTCCTACTCTAATAGGGACTGAAAGCTCTTAGGCTGGCTTACACAGCTATTGTTCTGGATCTTTTCTTACCCATCACTCCAGATTTTTCTTCACCTCTCTTCTGAATCTCTGACTTCTTGGATCTCCAGTCTACCTCATCTTACTAGATCATATTCTTTAATAACTTCCTGAGAAAATATGCTTTGAAAGTAAATATTTTTGAGTCCTTATATGCTTGAAAATACCATTACTCCACCCTCACATTTGACTTAACTTTTGAATAGCTATATAAAATTATATCAGAATTTTTATGCTCTCAATTTTAATTTCAAAGACATTTATTTACTAATTTTTCACTTTCAGCATTGTTCTCATAAGTCCAATGCCATTCTGATCATATTTTGTCTATAATAAGTTTTGTCCTTCTTTACCCTTGATATTCTGAAATTCCGTAAGATATACCTTGGTGTATATCTTTTTGTAATCACTGGACTCCTTGAATATGGAAATTTATGTCACCCAATTCTGAAAGTTTTTCTTACATTATTTCTTTCATAAATTCTTCCCCTTAATTTTCTTGATTCTTTCTGAAACTATATTAGCCGGTTGTTTCAACTTCTGGGTTGCTTCTTTGTATTTGTTTAAGATTTTTAATTTTTGTCTTAAATTAGTTATTGTTATAATAATGCTGTATTAACAAAACTCTGCCTAGTTCAGTATCATGCAATAACATGCATTTATTTTCTTGCTCATCAGTCTGCACTTGGTTGCAGTTCTGCAAAGACTGGCTAGAGTCAGCTGAACTTGATTGGAGACATTTCCCCCATGTCTTTGTCATCTTTCTTGGACCACTGGCTTCTTGAATGACAGATGTTTAATTAAGCGAACAGAAACTCACGTGCCTCTTACAACTTTGGTTTAGAGCCAGCACACTGTCCTTTCTACACACAAGTAGGACTTGGTGTCCCTAGCCCATCCTCAATGTAGTAAGAAAATATCCTCCACCTTGCAGGGAAGAGGAAAAAATATTTTCTGAAAAATTATGGAATTTATTTTAGCTGTGTTACATTTTTTTCTTTTTTTTTTTTTTTTTCCATTTTGGGTTCTATCTAGATGATTTTCTGTTAATTTTCATTTTGCAATCATATTTTTTATTTCTAAGAACTCTTCTTTGTTCTTTGATAGTTCTTTTTTCAAATAGTGAGTTTTATTTTAAACAAAGAAATAGTTTCTCATATTTAACTGAACCATTGATTGCTTTCTGTTTCTCTCTTTTTCCAGGTTTTTGTTCTTCTTTCTATGCTTGTCTGTTTCTTAGAGTTTTTTTCTCTTCATTAAGTCTCCATCTTATATATGGGAGGCTATCCTTAAATGCCTAATATTACGTTGATTCAAGAGTGAAGCACTATCATTAACTGAAAGTTCTGTAAATGTGGCAAGGGATTATTGACTGGTAAGTTTCACTGTAGGATAATTGGAAGGGAGACCCAGCTACTTTGTTGCCCCATTCCATGTCAGCATCTATAGAACTTTTCTCTTTGGCTGCTCAATTTCTCCAGGAAAGTATCTTCCAGTCTCCTATATGAGAGAAATAAGCCTGGTGTCTAACTACAGGGCATGGAATTCTCAATGTTCAGTACACAGACTTTCACCCACTCACCCTCTGTCAGTATGGTACTTTGCCCTTCATTGCATCCTGCTTGATGTCCTTTCCAGTGTAATTCTCCCAGATAATAACCTGATAATATTTTTCAGGAGTGTGGACGGGTAGTAGTCTGTTGTACAAGAATGCAGAAAAGGTCTCAGCAAGTAATTGAACATAATAGTGACTTTAAACTGTTAAGAGTCCACCTTGCAGTCTCCATTTGCCTTCATTAGAATCTGTATATTCAGTTCCTGAGCTTTTCTAGGTTTGCACTACAAATTCCTGATATGGTTTGGCTGTTTCCCCACCCAAATCTCACCTTTAATTGTAATAATCCACACATGTCAAGGGTGGGGGTTGGGTGGAGATAATTGAATCATGGGGGCAGGTTTTTCCCATGCTGTTTTCATAATAGTGAGTAAGTCTCACGAGATCTCATGGTTTTACAAACGGGAGCTCCTGTGCACAAGTTCTCTTGCCTGCTTCCATGTAAGACGTGACTTTGCTCCTCATCATGAGGCCTCCCCAGGCATGTGGAACTGTGAGTCAATTAAACCTCTTTCCTTTATAAATTATCCATTCTCGGGTATGTCTTTATTTGTAGTGTGATAACAGACAAATCCAATTCCTTTGTTTCTTATAAGTGTCCCCCTCAAGAATGATTAGACTTCTGCAGTCTCATCTGTGTGTCAGTTACCACTATCTGTATGCTTTCCACCTTTAAAGTATGTGTAGCTATTTCTTATTTCCTGTTGTTCCATCTCCTGGCCTAATTTGATCCTTTGAGTTTGCAACTTTTTAAATTAATCTCTTGTCATGTTACCGGAATTTTTGAAGCAAATGATGATAAACACACGTGTTCAACTTGCCATATTTAACAGAAATCAGAATAATACTTATAAAATTAAAATCAAATCGTGTCTCAACCCTGTTTAAATCTTCTCAGGACAGAAGATCTCTAGACATATTTATCTTGTACAATTGAGACTTTATACTCACTGAGCAACAACTCTCCATTTTTCTATACCCCAGCTTGTAGCAACCACCATTCTACTCTCTGAATCTATTAATTTGATTATTTCATATACCTCATATAAGTAGAATCATGCAATATTTGTCCTTCTGTGACTGTGTTATGTTACCCACCATGGTGTCCTCTAAATTCATCCATGTTGTTGTAAACAGTAGGATTTTCTTCTTTATCTTTTTTTTTAATGTCTATGCTTTAACTGCAGTTAAAATATATGCCCTGATTTCTGCACAAAGTGATATACAGATAATATTTGTAAACATGCAGATGTGAGAAATATAATCTTACTTTAAGAAGTAAGCAAAAATTAATCTTACTTTAAGAAGCTATTGAATACTTACTCTGTGCCCTGCAGAGTTCATTGCTGTGTATGTGTCTGTTTTCTCAATACCTTCTGTCTGAATTATCAACTTCTCATTTTTCTTAGGTTTCTATAGTAATGTGATTAAGAACAAAAGCAGAAAAGTGCCCCATTAGTAACATGATTTTAAGTAATTATAAATATCTTAAATATTTTAAATATATCAGGCAATTACATTTTACAGTAATTTTTGATAGATTATGTATTATTATTTAGCTATTTTCATTGTAATTCTATGTTCATTTCATATAATTTGCCACAAGTAATGTAGAAAAGCTTGGCAAAATATAAATGAAATTCTAGCCAGTATGGACAATTCTGTTTATTGCCTTCTGTTTCTACATTGTGCAGGAGAATTTTATATTCATGATATCAGACAGCCAAATATGATTATAATCTCTTTTCAGTTTAGGATATTATATTTTATATTGCATGCTTTTTGGGCAGCCACATGGTGGTGTGCAGGCAGGATGCATTTTTTTAAATTATTTATTCACAGAGCTAGTTGACCAAATCTTCCAGAGAATGCACAAAAGTCAATTTTACAACTTATTCTTATATTGATTTAATATACTATGTATTAATATTATCAAAATAATATTAATATTATATATTAATAATATAC
>NW_016806811.1:2175383-2178425 GCF_001698545.2 Rhinopithecus bieti
GAAATAGAAAAAATGGGAGAAAGAATATTTAATAAATGCCTCTTTTCTCTCTAAATCATTCAATAATATAATTTGGGATGTGAATGTTTACACATCTTAGACTGTCATGTATGAATGTCTTCATGGCTTTATGGAGTTTTGTATAGAATTATATGACTTGGAAGGCACATTTCAACACAGATTATAATCATGTGTTGAAACTTTTAGTTTTATCTGTTTCAAATACATTTTGAAATGTTAGTGGATAAAGCATGTAGCCCCTTTAAGAATAGCAGCTGCTGGGTGTGGTGGTGCACACCTGTAGTCCCAGCTACTCAGGAGGCTGAGGCAGGAGAATCGCTTAAACCCAGGAGGTGGAGGTTGCAGTGAGCCGAGGTCATGCCACTGCACTCCAGCCTGATGACAGAGCAAGACTGTGTCCAAAAAAAAAAAAAAAAAGAATAGCAGCTGCTTGTCTAGTAAATGAATATGGCCCTATGAGTAAATCATGTCTGGATACTAGTTTAGTGTCACTGTAGATAATATTAGTTCATTTTATTTAAACATTTGTGTGGTAAATATTATTTTAAGCCCTATACATGTATTAATACACTTAATTGAACATCACTGTAACATGGGTACTTTTATTATCTGTATTTTATGGATAAAGGAAATTAATGATGACACTGACAAGAGGTGGTAAATCCTGGATACAAACCCAGACATCCTGTTTTAGAATCCTTGCTCCTCACCAGTCTGCAATGCGGCAGATTCTGGCCCTCATCAGTCAGTAGCTTAAAAGAGATATGCAAACTAATCTTTATTATCCAGGCATGACAATTTATATATTGGAATTGTTTGGCCTCAAGAGGGCAAGCTTTGCAAATGCAAGCCTGCTGAGCAGTGACAGCAAATGTCCTGGAACTCATAACTAATTTACCTAGGAATTGCCTTGTAGCAAAACAACACGAAGTGTCCGCAGTGTATTGTCCAGTGTATGTGGTTATGGCATTTTGGGTCAGTGAGAATATCAAGGGCATTTCAAGATTTGATACACATTATTTAAATGTGTGTTGAAGGATTATACATCACAAAATGCCATAGTCAAAATTTCCAGACTCTGACCTTTGGAAAACAAAACTGTTACCAAGTCAGTCTAGGTCGAGGTCCTGTTGCTTGCTGCACAGTCTACATACTGTTGCTTGCTGCAGAGAAAAGCAGCCACTGAGACAAGTATTGCCAGGAAAGAAGGCTTTAATCAAGTGCTATAGTTAAGGAGATGGGAGATCAATCTCAAATCCATCTCCCTGACTGACTAAAATTAGGGGTTATATTGCAGGGAAGAATTGTAAGCGTGTGTAGGAAAACAGGAATTAGGAAGGGGTAAGGAAGAGGAGTTGGTTAAAAGGAATCAAGTAGTCAGGCAATCATGATGGGTAAGGCACCTGACCTTTTATTGTCCAGATGCAGTGATCTGTTAAGTTTCAGTTCCTTGATACTATATGGGAGGCCTGATTGTTGGTTCCTGAGGAAGGAACTCAGATACAACAAATGTACCTTGATCTCAAGTTTCAAGAGCAGGAGGGTCAATTTTTATGCTTATTCAAAATAAACCATTAGTTCCATGGGACACTTGGGTCAGTTTTAAAACCCTGAGGGCATACCCAGCGTACTAGTCATAATTGGACAGATATATTCTGAAAAGAAAAAAAAAAAACTGAGTTAATTCCCTTTTCCTTTTACCAATTTGGTACTAAACTATTTCTGAACACCTGTTCTGTCCCACAAATTGTTCAACTAGAGTATAAAGTGCTCAATACAACCAAAATTGTCCCTTTAAGGTAATATAGTAATCAGATAAATCTACATTAAACTTCATTAACAAATAATCCTCAAATTACAGTTGCTTTACCTGGAAAAGGTTTATTTTCAGTCTTGTGAAATCTAGTATAGGTTTGGGCATAACTCTAGGCAGCTGTGTACCATGTGATGGTGTGGAATCCAGGCTACTTCCATCCTGTGGTGTCACTGTCTCAACTGCTGTGTCTATAATCACTAGGCCAGGGCAAGAAAGGACTGGGCAGGTTGCACCAGCCATTTAAGTGCTTTGGCCGAGAAGTAATGCACATCATTTATATATGCAAGACACTGGTTAAAACTAGTCATGAAGATCTGTCCACATATATGGGGTATAGGGATGTATAAGTTTACTGCGGGCCTGCAAGGAGTGGAAACCAGGTGTCTCTGCTGGCTAAACATAGAGTAAGAAAATACATTTATATTGTGAAAGATAAGGTGTTACTCTAATGGTTACAAGTAAATT
This sequence comes from Rhinopithecus bieti, assembly GCF_001698545.2. NCBI lineage: Eukaryota > Metazoa > Chordata > Mammalia > Primates > Cercopithecidae > Rhinopithecus > Rhinopithecus bieti. The sequence continues at coordinate 2,177,686 of NW_016806811.1, forward strand.
ATTATGATGACCCCTGTTTATGTACAAAAAAGCTAAAACTCAGATAATTGTCTAGTGGCAAATATACTAATGAAAATGTTTTACCTCTCATGTATTTTTAAGTTTGAGCCAGGGTTTCTCAACGTTGGAACCACTGACAATTTGAGCCAGATAATTCCTTGTTGTATGGTGCTTTGCTGTGCATTGAATGACATATAGTACACATATGGCATGGCTGGTCCCTATCCACTAGATGCCAGTATCCAACCCCTCCTCCAACAGATGTGACAACCAAACATGTCTCCTGACATTGCCAAATATCTCCCTGGGGGGCAAAATTACCCTAGATTGAGAACCATCCTCCATAACATTTTCTACAGCAAACCGTTGGGTTAACACAGTAACATAGATATGCATGTATGCCTTATAATATATAAAGCGTTTTACACTGCTTCATCTCAGTTAATAAAATTATTGGAAGAGAAAGTTATTATTATATTCAACGTATGAGGAAATTGCAGGGCATCAACTCAATCTGAGTCCTCTCGCTCCAGATTCTTACATTTACCCTGTAAGTATTTATGGAGTACCTGCTGTGAGACAGGCACTGTTCTAGTTATAGAGGATACAAGGATGAAAGATTCAGTTTCTGCTCTTAGGGGACTCCTGGTCTAGTGGATAAAAGACACAAATTAACATAAAATTACATAGCAGATAATTAAACTAAGTGCTCTTTTTTTTTTTTTTTTTTTTTTTTTTTT
>NW_016806811.1:2178798-2188514 GCF_001698545.2 Rhinopithecus bieti
CCAGGTTGGTCTCGATCTTCTGACCTCGTGATCCGCCCGTCTCGGCCTCCCAAAGTGCTGGGATTACAGGCTTGAGCCACCGCGCCCGGCCTAAACTAAGTGCTCTTATAGAAAAACCTACAGTGCTTCAGAGAGAGGGACCTCCCCATGGAACTTTGAGCAACACAATTGAAGCACAGTACAAAGGAAGAAAGATAGCAGCAGCACAAAGACAGCTGAATTTTATTTCTGAGTCATCACAGGAAAAAATGAACTGAAATATAGGGAACTACAGGATCAAGAGGAAAGAGAATTATATTTTGAGCTGTGAGAAGCAAGAATTGTGAAAAACACTGCTAAGCCTTAAACATATAGGCAAGTGCTGTCTGAAGAGTTGCCAGTGACTGAAACACCCCTTACTTACTAGACGTTCTATAATGTTAATTCCAAAGAAGCTCATCTAACTGAAAGGAGAAATCATACTACAGAAAATCATTAATTTTTTTGAAAGCTCAATCTGTGTGTCTGTAAAGCAGGAAAAAAAGGCAAATGATTAAGAATAGGAGTAAAGAAGGTAATCTTTCATATAAATGATAAGCAATATAATTTCTTTCTTTTTTTTTTTTTTTTTTCCTTGAGGTGGAGTACTCCAGCTCTGTTGCCAGGCTGGAGTACAGTGGCACAATCTCGGCTCACTGCAACCTCCGCTTCCTGGGTTCAAGTGATTCTCCTGCCTCAGCCTCCCTAGTAGCTGGGACTGCAGGAGTGCACCACCATGCCCAGTTTTTAGTAGGGACGGGGTTTCACCATGTTAGCCAAGATGGTCGCAATCTCTTGACCTTGTGATCCGCCCACCTTGGCCTCCCAAAGTGCTGGTATTACAGGCGTGAACCACCACACCCGGTCGTGCAATACAATTGCTTAACATGTAGCCTGCCTGGAAGCTCAATGTGCTGCTCATTTGTTCAAGTTTTGAAATGAGGTCATTTGGAACTAACTTGTTTTGCGTTTTGTCTTTTGATTAGACTCTGTCTTAATATTTAAATACCTCAATTAGTTTTCAGTTCAAGAAAGGTTTTTATAAAGTAGAGACTCATTAATGAGTGATTCTCTGTCAATGTATGATTTAATAATGTAACCAATTAAATGACTGGGGACTACACAAATTGTTCTAGATGTGTTTTGCTCTTTGAACTTCCTTTTGTGATACTGTGAATTATTTTGGAAAAATGTTTTAAATTCCTTGTTTGGACACTAGAGAGGGTGCAAAGAACATTCTCTCAAACACAGCATCTTGGCCTTCAGTGCTCTTTAATATCGGTCTGTTCATTTCTCTCTTAGCTTTATTCATATCATGCCATTGCCTCTGTCATCAACTTCACAAGTAGCAAATAGGGACTCATCCTTTTTTTTGTCCCTGTGTTATCTCATTACTCCAGGCTCACTCTACCCTCTAAGGCCCCCATCACCCAGTCTGAAATCCTCTTCTTTTGTTGTCTGATCAAACCTTCCCTTCATCCAACCTTTCCTGATCTGAGGTATCAAAATTAGCCCTCACATTCTCCGTCCTTTCTAGGCAGTTATGGGAAGTGACTACACTTCTTATGTTGGTCAAGGACACTGATTCCTCACTTCCCTTTACTTCCCATTCTTATTGTCCACTTGTCTTCATCAAGAAAAACATACAGTGGGAGAGGAGCATCTGCCAAGTCGATCTGATAAATATTGCAAGAGTAAAATTTGAAATACTCAACATAAAGGAAATGGATAGAATGGAGGAACAACATAAACAGAGGGTGGGGAATTTTGGGAAAGAGAGGCGGGAAGAAAGTTTCAGTTTCTTTTTGACTTGGAGTAGGGAGGAGACAGAAGTATGTGCCCAAGAGGGACTACATCCTCTGGGTTGAATCCCCCAGAGGTTCTCTCTTGTGTGCTTGGGATGTCCCTGGGGGACAAGCCTTCCTGTTGCAGGAAAGAGGAATCCTGGGCTATGGGAAGGGAGGTGGAAAGGACAGGCTATAGCTTATTGATATAACGGTTTGGAAACTTCACTTCTCTAAGAAACAGAAAGAAGAAAGAGATGAAGGGGTGGCGTCAGGAGCAATGAAAATAACTTGGGAAGACAAAGGGTTTCAGTGAGCTTTGAGGGCCCTGGCTCAAGCAGACCTTCATATCTGAAAGGTAGATGATAACATCTGGTTAGGAGCACAGTCCAGGCCTGAGAGCTCAGCTCTACCACTACTGATTATGCTATTGTGAATAATTAACGTATATGCTAAGCCTCGTTAAGTCTATGCTATGAAGTTTTGAGAGCATCTAATAAAATAAAACGTGATGAGAAATTGCACAATGCTTGGCATAGGGTAAGCACCCAATAAATGGCAAGCTCTTCCTGTTTCTCACATGGCAGGGAGCATATGGCTGTGGGGTGGTGCTAGGGCAACTTGCACAGTGGATAGAAACACAGACTTAGGTCAGATAAAACCAGACTGAACTGTGGTTTGATTTTGACCTTGACTACATTCAGACCTGCTCTTTGCAAATGTGGGGTTTTGATAATGCTTGATAATCTTGATGAGCCTCAGTTTTCTCACTTTTAAAAGAGACTTAGTAAAATATATCTCCAAAGGGATGTTATACGGTTTAAAGTAATGATTAGATGTACTTTATAAGTAGCTCTTAGCATAGTTCCTGGCATAGATTAATAAATTCTATCCAATATTACTAGGATCCCAACAATTATGTAGGCTTTTTGTCCTTGATTGAGCTTTCTTAGGCTGATGATCAATGAAACAATTTAGTTCTACAAAACTATATTACACTCTTATGGGTATGGCACTTGGCTAGACACTGAGGGGATTTAAAGCATTGTAAGATACAATACCTATCTTCAATGTGTTCACAATCTGATGGGGTGAGCAGACATGTACATATAAGTAGTAAAATAGTTCAGTTGCAAAAATAGGGAAGGAGGGATTAATGTTCATTGGAGAAACCCGCAAGTTCCCTGGAAACTAAATCTGGAAGGCTAAGTAGCATTTCAAGAGCAGAGAATTGGAGGAAGGGTGCGTTGAGAGTTAGAATGGCTATGCAGAAACACTAGACATAAAAATGCTTAATACATTTGGAGAATAATTAATTTTGTGTGTCTGTGTGTGTGTGGGGGGGGAGAGAGGGTGTGTGTGTGTGGTGTGTTGGGTATTGGGATTGCTATAAATAATTGTATACTTATCATTTTGGGATTTTCCTTCTAAAATGACAGGAATTCTTTCTCATTCAATTGTACATTTCACACAACTCCTCATAGTGCCTTGAACAAGGTAAGCTTAAGTGAAACAAATTAAATTGAAAGCTTTCTCATTAGATTTAAATTTCCCAAATATCCTAAGGTTTATTGCTTTCTTTGCATGAGGAATTTATTTGATAGAACCATCCCAATTAACATGCTTAGGGGTCCATCTGCTAGAGTTTCAGAAATGATAGCGTGAATTTTTAAGTTATTGTAGCAATTTACTTGCCTTTAAGTAATTCATCCTTCATACTGGATTTAGCAAAACCATGCAAGAATTTAACCACCTCCCAAGATTTTGATTCTGGCTGATAATTATGAGGTTTCTCTCTGTCAAGGAGTAGTAATAAAGAAATATTCCTCTGCCTCTTTTAGTGTAAGGACCTGGAGGTAGAGGTCTGGAGAAGAGGCCATTGCCCCAGCAAAGGAGGCAGCTGCTCCAGAGATACACAAGTGCTAAAAGAGGAACTGAGGGAAAGACTGGCAGCCAGTGTCCTTACCAAGTGAACTCAGATGGATCACTCATTGCTGGCCTATGTATTGATAAGGGAGGAGGAGGAAAGAGAAAGACAAGATAATGCAGTTAGTTTTGTTTGCACAGGCAAGAACATACTTTAGAATTAGGGGTATTGCTGGAGGGAGCCAATCCTCAAATGTATTTGAAGTCAATTTTATTTCAGTGATAAGTAAGTAAAACAGAATAATGAGATTTGAAGGATTATCATTTCAATATTTACTTTGTATTATGCATGAGCTACTGTGTTGTCAGCTGTCGCTGTCTTTTTATCTTTATCTCTGATTTTCAGGTTTGCCCTCATCATTGGACAATTCTCTTGATCCATCCTCCTGTTCAGTTACCCTCTCTTTTTTTTCTCCATTGGCATAAAACAAATGTTCAAAATATGTTCTCTGCTTAATTCTCCTATTTTTTATTCTCCTGTTCTCTGTTTAAAAGGTAGCAATAATCTTTGCTTGGTCAAGTCTGAGATCTTGCCTCTCACTGCACTGGCACCCCTCGGGAGCCCTCCTGACTGATGCATTCCCTTCTCTTCCTCCTGGGGCATCCTTCTCTGGTTCTTCTCCTCCCTCTCTGATTGCTTTTTGTTTCAGACTTCTTTTGTGGGGCTCCATAATCTATGCTACCATGATACATTGGTGTTCCTCAGGGATCCTGGTTCTCTCCTTTATTTACATTAGTCCCTGGGTGAAATCATCCAGTCTTACAGTTTTATAATAATATATTTGCATTTTGAAGACCCCCAAATGTTCATCTCTAATCCTCACCTGTCCCCTGAATTCTAGACTTTTATACCTACCTCCCTCCTTACCATGGCCAAAACCAAACTCTCCATTCCTATCCCAAAACGTGTTCCTCCTCAATTTTCATTATCTCAACAAGTGTTATCTCCATTTTTCTGTCATGCAGGCCAAAAATCTCAAAACTCTCCTTGACTCCATTTTTTTTATCTTACTCCCTACATCTAATCTGCCAGCCATTATCTGCACTCAGTATTTTAAAAATAATTATTAGTGCTCACTGTGTTCCTGGTACTGTTCTGGAAGATTCAGATAAAGAAGAGAATAAAGCAGATCAAATCCCTACTCTTAGAGTCTTGTGATTTTAAAATAGATCCACAACCAAGCAATCTTTCATTGCCTCCCCACCCACACTACTACCGCCCTAAATTATTGCAGTAGCACCTCTGCTTCCACCCTTATCACCTATAGTCTTTTCTCTCCATACTAGCCAGACTGATCATTTTAAAACCTAAATCCGATCATGCCATTTCTTGCTCCTAACCCTCCAAAGGCTTCTCATCTCACTCAGAGCTAATCCAAAATCCTTACCAGAGCTCACAGGGCTCTATATGACCTGGGCCCTGATGTTGCTCTGATATCCCCTCTATCACCTGCCCTTCCCTGACTCTGCTCCAGTCACACCAGCTTCCTGGCTTTTCCCCAGCAACAGTTGACAACACATGAACTTAAATCTTGCTGTTTGATATATTCCTACACTTCAGGTCTCCCCTAAAATGTCACCTTACTGAGGAGGCCTTCCCTGATCTTGAACATAAAAGAGTCTACATACCTTCGTCACTCTATTGTCTTTACCCCATTTCATGTATGCACACATGTAATATATGTATGTATGTACATATGCATGTATGTATGTGTGTGTGCACATCCTGGAGGCCTCCTGCATCTGGAACGTACACCTTTGAGAGCTAGGATTTCACTTTGCTCACTGCTGTATCTCCATCTCTTAGAGCACTGCCTGACAAATATGCACTCAATTAAGATTAATTGAACCTGTCTTCAATCCTGGGATTTGTGATTTTGTTATTTATAAACGTGTTGACATGAAGTCCTTTTTGATTAAGGATCTGCATTTGTGAGTCAGCTAATTCTAGATAAGTGTGGCATTGATGGCTTCGAAGCAAGGAAACTCCACCTCCCTGTGACCTTATTAACTTTCTATTCTAGCCAAATTAGATGTGTGAACTTTCAAATCTAAAAATTAAGTATTCCATCTCTTTGTTGTGACTAGTTTGCAATATCTGCTAAACTATTACACGGAAACCCTGCTACAAATATGCAGTTACAAAGCCCCTTGGAGGTGGTGTAAGTAATTAGCATTTAGTGGCTTACAGCAATGTCAAATTAACCATCTCATCATTAGGCATTTTAGATCAACTATAAAGTCAGGTGAGCTATGTAGAAGAGAAATAATTACATGCACTTTAATCCTTAGATTGAATTTGCTGTGACTTTCTGCCTAATCTCTGTTGGTTCCTTAAGAATAAGAGATCTTGGGTCGCTTCCAAGACGGCTGAATAGTAAGAGCTCTGGTCTGCAGCTCCCAGCGAGATTGACACAGAAGACGGGTGATTTCTGCATTTCCAACTGAGGTACCTGGTTCATCTCATTGGGACTGGTTAGACAGTGGGTGCAGCCCACGGAGGGCAAGCCAAAGCAAGGCGGGGCATCGCCTCACCCCAGAAGCACAAGGGGTCAGCGGATTTCCCTTTCCTAGCCAAGGGAAGCCGTGATAGACTGTATCTGGAAAAATACTCCTGCCCAAATACTGTGATTTTCAACAGTCTTAGCAACCAGCAGACCAGGATATTCCCTCCTGTGCCTGGCTCAGCAGGTCCCACGCCCATGGAGCCTTGCTCACTCCTAGTGCAGCAGTCTGGGATTGACCTGTGAGGCTGCAGCCTGGTGGGGGGAGGGGTGTCTGCCATTGCTGAGGCTTGAGTAGGTAAACAAAGTGATGGGAAGCTGGATCTGGGTGGATCCCATTGCAGCTCAGCAAGGCCTACTGCCTCTATAGACTCCACCTCTATGGGCGGGGCATAGTGGAACAAAAGGCAGCAGACAACTTCTGCAGACTTAAACATCCCTGTCTGATAGCTCTGAAGAGAGCAGTCGTTCTCCCCGCATGGCATTCAAGCTCTAAGAATGAACAGACTGCCTCCTCAAGTGAGTCCCTGACCCCCATGTACCCTGACTGGGAGACACCTCCCAGTAGGGACCGACAAACCCTTCATACAGGTGGGTGTCCCTCTGGGGCGAAGCTTCCAGAGGAAGGATCAGGCAGCAGTATTTCCTGTTCTGCAATATTTGCTGTTCTGCCACCTCTGCTGGTAATATCCAGGCAAACAGCATCTGGAGTGACCTCCAGCAAACTCCAACAGACCTGCAGCTGAGGGGCCTGACTGTTAGAAGGAAAACTAACAAACAGAAAGGAATAGCATCAACACCAACAAAAGGACATCCACACCAAAATCCCATCTGTAGGTCACCAACATCAAAGACCAAAGGTAGATAAAACCACAAAGATGGGGAGAAACCAGAGCAGAAAAGGTGAAAATTCCAAAAGCCACAGTGCCTCTTCTCCTCCAAAGGACCACAGCTCCTTGCCAGCAACGGAACAAAACTGGACAGAGAATGACTTTGATGAGCTGATGGAAGTAGGCTTCAGAAGGTCGGTAATAACAAACTTCTCTGAGCTAAGGGAGCATGTTCTACCCCATGGCGAGGAAGCTAAAAACCTTGAGAAAAGGTTAGATGAATGGCTAACTAGAATAAACAGTGTAGGAAAGACCTTAAATGACCTGATGGAGCTGAAAACCACAGCATGAGAACTTCGTGACGCATGCACAAGCTTCAATAGCCAATTTGATCAAGTGGAAGAAAGGATATTAGCAATTAAAGATCAAATTAATGAAATAAAGTGAGAAGACCAGATTAGAGAAAAAAGAGTGAAAAGAAACAAACAAAGCCTCCAAGAAATATGGGACGATGTGAAAAGACCAAATCGATGTTTGATTGGTGTACCTGAAAGTGGCGGGGAGAATGGAACCAAGTTAGAAAACATTCTTCAGGATATTATCCAGAAGAACTTCCCCAACCTAGCAAGGCAGGTCAACATTCAAATTCAGGAAACACAGAGAACAACACAAAGATACTCCTCGAGAAGAGCAACCCCAAGACACATAATTGTCAGATTCACCAAGGTTGGAATAAAGGAAAAAATGTTAAGGGCAGCCAGGGAGAAAGGTCAGGTTACCCACAAAGGGAAGCCCATCAGACTAACAGTGGATCTCTCGGCAGAAACCCTGCAAGCCAGAAGAGAGTGGGGGCCAATATTCAACATTCTTAAAGAAAATAATTTTCAACCCAGAATTTCATATCCACCCAAACTAAGTGTCATAAGTGAAGGATAAATAAAATCCTTTACAGACAAGCAAATGCTNGAAGGCGGAAGATCTACCAAGCAAATGGAAAGCAAAAAAAAAAAAAAAAAAAAAGCAGGGGTTGCAATACTAGTCTCTAATAAAACAGACTTTAAATCAACAAAGATCAAAAGAGACAAGAAGGCCATTACATAATGGTAAAGGGATCAATTCAACAAGAAGAGCTAACTATCCTAAATATACATGCACCCAATACAGTAGCACCCAGATTCATAAAGCAAGTCCTTAGAGACCTACAAAGAGACTTAGACTCCCACACAATAATAATGGGAGACTTTAACCCCTCACTGTTAATATTGCACAGATCAATGAGACAAAAGGTTTACAAGTATATCCATGATTTGAACTCATCTCTGCACCAACCAGACCTAATAGACATCTACAGAACTGTCCACCCCAAATCAACAGAATATGCATTCTTCTCAGCACCACATCACACTTATTCTAAAATAATTGAAAGTAAAACACTCCTCAGCAAATGTAAAAGAACAGAAATCACAACAAACTGTCTCTCAGACCCCAGTGCAATCAAATTAGAATTCAGGATTAAGAAACTCATTCAAAACTGCACAACTACATGGAAACTGAACAATCTGCTTCTGAATGACTACTGGGTAAATAACGAAATGAAGGCAGAAATAAACATGTTCTTTGAAACCAATGAGAACAAAGACACAATGTACCAGAATCTCTGGGACACATTTAAACCAGTGTGTAGAGGGAAATTTACAGCACTAAATGCCCACAAGAGAAAGTAAGAAAGATCTAAAATTGACACCCTAACATCACAATTAAAAGAACTAGAGAGGCAAAAGCAGACAAATTCAATAGCTAGCAGACAGCAAGAAATAACTAAGATCAGAGCAGAACTGAAGGAGATACACACAAAAAACTTCAAAAAATCAATGAATTCAGGAGCTGATTTTTTGAAAAGAAACAAAATAGCCTGCTAGCAAAACTAATAAAGAAGAAAAGAGAGAAGAATCAAATAGACACACTAAAAAATGATAAAGGGGATATCACCTCTGATCCCACAGAAATACAAACTATCATCAGAGAATATCATAAACACCTCTGTGCAAATAAAGTAGAAAATCTGGAAGAAATAGATAAATTCCTGGACACATACACCCCCCAAGACTAAACCAGGAAGAAGTTGAATCTCTGAATAGACCAATAACAGGTTCTGAAATTGAGGCAATAATTAATAGCCTGCCAACCAGGGGTACAAAGAGGAGCTGGTACCATTCTTTCTGAAACTATTGCAATCAGTAGAAAAAGAAGGAATCCTTCCTAACTCATTTTAAGAGGCCAGCATCATCTTGGTACCAAAGTCTGGCAGACACACAACAAAAAAAGAGAATTTTAGACCAATATCCCTGGTGAACATGGTTGTGAAAATCCTCAATAAAATACTGGCAAACCGAATCCAGCAGCACATCAAAAAGCTTATCCACCACGATCAAGTCGGCTTCTTCATCCCGGGGATGCAAGGCTGGTTCAATATACACAAATCAATGCATGTAATCCCTCACATAAATAGAACCAATGACAAAAACCACATGATTATCTCAATAGATACAGAAAAGACCTTCAACAAAATTCAACATCCCTTCATGCTAAAACTCTCAGTAAACTAGGTATTGAAGGAACATACCTCAAAATAATAAGAGCCATTTATGCAAACC
>NW_016806811.1:2188691-2190277 GCF_001698545.2 Rhinopithecus bieti
TCTTCAAGGAAAACTACAAACCACTGCTCAACAAAATAAGAGGACACAAACAAATGGAAGAACATTCCATGCTCATGGATAGGAAGAATCAATATCGCGAAAGTGGCCATACTGCCCAAGGTAATTTATAGATTCAGTGGCATTCCCATCAAGCTACCAATGACTTTCTTCACAGAATTGGAAAAAAATTACTCTAAAGTTCATATGGAACCAAAAAACAGCCCGCATAGCCAAAACAATCCTAAGCAAAAAGAACAAAGCTGGAGGCATCACTCTACCTGACTTCAAACTATACTACAAGCCTACCAAAACAGCATGGTACTGTATCAAAATGGATATATAAATCAATGGAACAGAACAGAGGCCTCAGAAATAACACCACACTTCTACAACCATCTGATCTTTGACAAACCTGATAAAAACAAGCAATGGGAAAAGGATTCCCTATTTAATAAATGGTGCTTGAAAAACTGGCTAGCCATATGTAGAAAGCTGAAACTGGATCCCTTCCCTACACCTGATACAAAAATTAACTCAAGATGGATTAAAAGACTTAAATGTAAGACCTAAAACTATACAAACCCTAGAAGAAAACCTAGGCAACACCATTCAGGATATAGGCATGGGCAAAGATTTCATGACTCAAACACCAAAAGTAATGGCAACAAAAGCCAAAATATACAAATAGTATCTAATTAAACTAAAGAACTTCTGCACAGCAAAATAAACTATCATCAGAGTGAACAGGCAGCCTACAAAATGGGAGAACATTTTTGCAATCTACCCATGTGACAAAAGGCTAATATCTAGGATCTACAAAAAAATTACACAAATTTACAAGGAAAAAAAAAAAAACACCAAAAAGTGGGCAAAGAAGATGAATACACATTTCTCAAAAGAAGACATTTATGCAGCCAACAGACTTATGAAAAAATGCTCATTGTCACTGGTCATCAGAGAAATGCAAATCAAACCACAATGAGATACCATCTAAGGACAGTTAGAATGGCGATCATTAAAAAGTAAGGAAACAACAGATGCTGGAGAGAATGTGGAGAAATAAGGACTTTTTTACGCTGTTGGTGGGAGTGTAAATTAGTTCAACCATTGTGGAAGACAGTGTGGCGATTCCTCAAAGGTCTAGAACTAGAAATACCATTTGACCCAGCAATCCCATTACTGGGTATATACCCAAAGGATTATAAATCATGCTACTGTAAAGACACATGCACACGTATGTTTATTTTGGCACTATTCACAATAACAAAGACTTGGAACCAACCCAAATATCCATCAGTATAGACGGAATAAAGAAAATGTGGCACATATGCACCATGGAATACTATGCAGCCATAAAAAAGGATGAGTTAATGTCCTTGCAGGGACATGGATGAAGCTGGAAACCATCATTCTTAGCAAACTATCACAAGGACAGAAAACCAAACATCACATGTTCTCACTCCTAGGTGGGAACTGAACAACGAGAACACATGGACACTGAGCAGGGAACATCACACACCAGGGCCTGTCAGGGGGTTGGGGGTTGGGGGAGGGATAGCATTAGGAGAAATACCTAATGTAGATGA